>NW_027007433.1:0-1897 GCF_036934945.1 Oncorhynchus masou masou | reverse complement strand
TCTTCCACTCGTCCCCCTCCCTGATGCGCACGAGATGGTAGGCGTTACGAAGGTCCAATTTGGTGAAAAACCTGGCTCCCTGCAGGATCTCGAAGGCTGAAGACATAAGAGGAAGCGGATAACGATTCTTAACTGTTATGTCATTCAGCCCTCGATAATCCACGCATGGGCGCAGGGACCCGTCCTTCTTCTGAACAAAAAAAAACCCCGCTCCGGCGGGGGAGGGAGGAGGAGACTATGGTACCGGCGTCGAGCGAAACCGACAAATAATCCTCGAGAGCCTTACGTTCGGGAGCCGACAGAGAGTATAATCTACCCCGGGGGGAGTAGTTCCCGGAAGGAGATCAATACTACAGTCATACGACCGGTGTGGAGGGAGAGAAGTGGCCTTGGAGCGACTGAACACCGTGCGCAGATCGTGATACTCCTCCGGCACCCCTGTCAAATCGCCAGGCTCCTCCTGTGAAGAAGAGACAGAGGAAACAGGAGGGATAGCAGACATTAAACAGGTTACATGACAAGAAACATTCCAGGATAGGATAGTATTACTAGACCAATTAATAGAAGGGTTATGGCGCACTAGCCAGGGATGACCCAAAACAACAGGTGTAAAAGGTGAACGAAAAATTAAAAAAGAAATGGTTTCGCTATGATTACCAGAGACAGTGAGGGTTAAAGGCAGCGTCTCACGCTGAATCTTGGGGAGAGAACTACCATCTAAAGCGAACAAGGCCCTGGGCTCCCCTAACTGTCTGAGAGGAATGTCATGTTCCCGAGCCCAGGTCTCGTCCATAAAACAGCCCTCCGCCCCAGAGTCTATCAAGGCACTGCAGGAAGCAGATGAACCGGGCCAGCGGAGATGGACCGGAAAGGTAGTGCGTGATCCAGAAGGAGAGGCCTGAGTAGTTGCGCTCACCAGTAGCCCTCCTCTTACTGATGAGCTCTGGCTTTTACTGGACATGAGGTGACAAAATGACCAGCGGAGCCGCAGTAGAGACAGAGGCGATTGGTGATTCTCCGTTCCCTCTCCTTGGCCGAGATGCGAATACCCCCCAGCTGCATAGGCTCAGCATCCGAGCCGGCGGAGGAGGGTGGCAGTGATGCGGCAGGTGGCAGTGATGTGGAGAGGGAGCAACGGAGAACGTGAGCTCCTTTCCACGAGCTCGGCGACGAAGATCAAACCGTCGCTCTATGCGAATAGCGAGAGCTATTAAGGAGTCCAGACTGGAAGGAACCTCCCGGGAGAGGATCTCATCCTTAACCTCGACGTGGAGACCCTCCAAGAAAACGAGCGAAGCAAAGCCGGCTCGTTCCAGTCACTAGAGGCAGCGAGAGTGCGAAACTCAATAGAATAATCCGTTATGGATCTATTCCCCTGACATAGGGAAGACAGGGCCCTGGAAGCCTCCTCGCCAAAAACAGAACGGTCAAAAACCCGTATCATCTCCTCCTTAAAGTCCTGATACTGGTTAATACACTCAGCCCTCGCCTCCCAGACTGCCGTGCCCCACTCACGCGCCCGTCCGGTAAGGAGAGAAATGACGTAGGCGATGCGGGCTGCGCTCCTGGAGTAAGTGTTGGGCTGGAGAGAGAACACCACATCACACTGAGTGAGGAATGAGCGGCACTCAGTGGGCTCCCCAGAGTAACACGGCGGGTTGTTGATCCTGGGCTCCGGAGACTCGGAAACCCTGGAAGTGGGCGGTGGATCGAGGTGGAGTTGGTGAACCCGTCTTGTGAGGTCGGAGACTTGGACGGCCAGGGTCTCAACGGCATGTTGAGCAGCAGACAATTCCTCCTCGTGTCTGCCTAGCATCGCTCCCTGGATCTCGACGGCGGAGTGAAAAGGGTCCGGAGCCGCTGGGTCCATTCTTGGTCTGATTCTTCTGTTATGAAC
>NW_027007432.1:0-1897 GCF_036934945.1 Oncorhynchus masou masou | reverse complement strand
CTCACTACCATATAGATCTGGAACAATAGGAAATAACACAGGACTCACACACTGTTACACTCACTACCATATAGATCTGGAACTATAGGAAATAACACAGGACTCACACACTGTTACACTCACTACCATATAGATCTGGAACTATAGGAAATAACACAGGACTCACACACTGTTACACTCACTACCATATAGATCTGGAACTATAGGAAATAACACAGGACTCACACACTGTTACACTCACTACCATATAGATCTGGAACTATAGGAAATAACACAGGACTCACACACTGTTACACTCACTACCATATAGATCTGGAACAATAGAAATAACACAGGACTCACACACTGTTACACTCACTACCATATAGATCTGGAACTATAGGAAATAACACAGGACTCACACACTGTTACACTCACTACCATATAGATCTGGAACTATAGGAAATAACACAGGACTCACACACTGTTACACTCACTACCATATAGATCTGGAACAATAGGAAATAACACAGGACTCACACACTGTTACACTCACTACCATATAGATCTGGAACTATAGGAAATAACACAGGACTCACACACTGTTACACTCACTACCATATAGATCTGGAACTATAGGAAATAACACAGGACTCACACACTGTTACAGTCACTACCATATAGATCTGGAACAATAGGAAATAACACAGGACTCACACACTGTTACAGTCACTACCATATAGATCTGGAACTATAGGAAATAACACAGGACTCACACACTGTTACACTCACTACCATATAGATCTGGAACAATAGGAAATAACACAGGACCTACACACTGTTACACTCACTACCATATAGATCTGGAACTATAGGAAATAACACAGGACTCACACACTGTTACACTCACTACCATATAGATCTGGAACAATAGGAAATAACACAGGACTCACACACTGTTACACTCACTACCATATAGATCTGGAACTATAGGAAATAACACAGGACTCACACACTGTTACACTCACTACCATATAGATCTGGAACTATAGGAAATAACACAGGACTCACACACTGTTACACTCACTACCATATAGATCTGGAACAATAGGAAATAACACAGGACTCACACACTGTTACACTCACTACCATATAGATCTGGAACTATAGGAAATAACACAGGACTCACACACTGTTACACTCACTACCATATAGATCTGGAACTATAGGAAATAACACAGGACTCACACACTGTTACACTCACTACCATATAGATATGGAACTATAGGAAATAACACAGGACTCACACACTGTTACACTCACTACCATATAGATATGGAACTATAGGAAATAACACAGGACTCACACACTGTTACAGTCACTTCAGGGATCTAGAACTGGATAGTGTTCTGTGTTCTGTTACAGTCACAACATATTATTTCATTTTTAATCCCAGGCCCCCATCCCCACAGGAGGCGTTTTGCCTTTTGGCAGGCCGTCATCGTAAGTAAGAATTTGTTCTTAACTGACTTGCCTAGTTAAATAAAGGTTAAATAAATAAATAAATATATATGTAGAGACGTTTCTTTGTTCTGTTAAGCCAGTGTCACTCGAAGCAATTTGGATGTCATTTCTGTTGCAGATGCAAGTTACAAGTGACATCATCTCAAGCAATTTTGCTGATATACGAAGCAATTCAAACGCAACATCCAATCCTATCATATGTCACATTATGGTTTTATAAATGATATTGACAAAATGCTGGCTGTACAATGTAGCAAGCGAGCCAAAAATGTTGCCTATTTGTCAACCATGTTTTACCAAAGTGGACAGAGAAAGGTCTGGGTTCACTTTTAAAATTACATTTATTGACTGCCAGCCCAACAAACTGTGAATATTTACAGTACATTAGCTAACA
>NW_027007430.1:0-1902 GCF_036934945.1 Oncorhynchus masou masou | reverse complement strand
TCTGGAACTAAGGAAGGCTTTTGATACTGTTAACCATGAGATTCTCATCACAAAATTGTCCAAGTTCAACTTTTCCTCCGATGCCTTGAGATGGATGAAATCATACCTGTAAGGCAGAACTCAGTGTGTCAGAGTGAGCAATGAGCTGTTGCCCACTCTTAGCTATGATGTGGGCGTGCCCCAAGGGTCAATACTGGGGCCCCTCCTGTTCAGCCTGTACATTAATGATCTGCCTTCTGTCTGTACTGGGTCTGAAGTTCAAATGTATGCAGATGATACAGTGATATATGTGCATGCAAAGAGCAAACAACAAGCTGCACAAGAACACACTACTGTAATGGTCCAGGTTACAAAGTGGCTCAGTGACTCGTGTTTGCATCTCAATGTGAAAAAAACTGTTTGCATGATCTTCACAAAGAGGGTAACAGATGCTACTGAGCCAGATGTCTATGTGTCAGGGGAAAAGCTCCAGGTGGTATCGGATTTAAGTACCTTGGCATCATACATGATTCCAACCTCTTTTAAAAAGCATGAGAAAAAGGTAATTCAAATAACCAAATTTAACCTAGCTAATTTCCGATTTATACGAAATTGTTTGACTACAGAGGTAGCAAAACTGTACTTCAAATCTATGATACACCCCCACTTAACATACTGCTTGACTAGTTGGGCCCAAGCTTGCTGTACAACATTAAGACCTATTCAGTCTGTCTACAAACAGGCTCTCAAAGTGCTTGATAGGAAGCCCAATAGCCATCATCACTGTTACATCCTCAGAAAGCATGAGCACCTGAGTTGGGAAAATCTTGTGCAATACACCGACGCATGTCTTGTATTCAAGATCCTAAATGGCCTGGCTCCCCCTCCACTCAGTATTTTTGTTAAACAGAAACCCCCAAACATATGGCAGAAGTTCCACAAGGTCTGCCATTAGAGGTGAATGTATAGTTCCCTTAAGGAAAAGCACCTTTAGTAAATCAGTTTTCTCTGTGAGAGCTTCCCATGTCTGGAATACACTGCCATCAGACACACATAACTGCACCACATATCACATGGACTGCACCAGATTTACCCATCCTGCAGTGAGATGTTACCCCACTCTTCCACCAAGGCACCTACAATTTCCCAGACTTTTCTGGGGCGGAATGGCCTGGTTGAGATTGCCTGCAATGACAACAAACTCAGTCAGATTATGCTGAAACACATCGCCCCAGACCATGATGGACCCTCCACCTCCAAATCAATTCCGCTCCAGAGTACAGGCCTCGGTGTAACGATCATTCCTTCAACGATAAACGCAAATCCGTCCATCTCCTCTGGTTAGACAAAACCTGCGACTCGTTAGTGAAGAGCACTTTTTGCCAGTCCTGTCTGGTCCAGCGACGGTGGGTTTGTGCCCATAGACAACGTTATTGCCGGTGATGTCTGGTGAGGATCTGCCTTACAACAGGCCTACAAGCCCTCAGTCCAGCCTCTCTCAGCCTATTGCGGACAGTCTGAGCACTGATTAAGGAATTGTGCCTTCCTGGTGTAACTCAGGCAGTTGTTGTTGCCATCTTGTACCTGTCCCGCATGTGTGATGTTCGGATGTACCGATCCTGTGTAGGTATTGTTACACGTGGTCTGGGCCTGCGAGGACGATCAGCTGTCCGTCCTGTCTCCCTGCAGCTCTGTCTTAGGCGTCTCAGTACAGACATGGCAATTTATTGCCCTGGCCACATCTGCAGTCCTCATGCCTCCTTGCAGCATGTCTAAGGCACGTTCACGCTGATGAGCAGGGACCCTGGGCATCTTTCCTTTGGTGTTTTTCAGAGTCAGTAGGAAGGCCTATTTTGTGTCCTAAGTTTTCATAACTGTGACCTTAATTGCCTACCGTCTATAAGCTGGTAGTGTCTTAACAAC
>NW_027007429.1:0-1902 GCF_036934945.1 Oncorhynchus masou masou | reverse complement strand
CACATACAACGACACAGAGTTACACATGGAGTAAAACATACAGTCAATAATCCAGTATAAACAAGTCTATATACGATGTGAGCAAATGAGGTGAGATAAGGGAGGTAAAGGCAAAGCTGCTCTGACAGTTGGTGCTTAAAGCTAGTGAGGGAGATAAGTGTTTCCAGTTTCAGAGATTTTTGTAGTTCGTTCCAGTCATTGGCAGCAGAGAACTGGAAGGAGAGGCGGCCAAAGAAAGAATTGGTTTTGGAGGTGACCAGAGAGATATACCTGCTGGAGCGCGTGCTACAGGTGTGTGATGCTATGGTGACCAGCGAGCTGAGATAAGGGGGGACTTTACCTAGCAGGGTCTTGTAGATGACCTGTAGCCAGTGGGTTTGGCGACGAGTATGAAGCGAGGGCCAGCCAATAAGAGCGTACAGGTCGCAATGGTGTGTAGTATATGGGGCTTTGGTGACAAAACAGATTGCACTGTGATAGACTGCATCCAATTTTGTTGAGAGTAGGAGTAATTGGAGGCTATTTTGTAAATAGCACTTCGCCGAAGTCGAGGATTTGGTAGGATGGTCAGTTTTACCAAGGTGTGTTTGGCAGCATGAGGGAAGGATGCTTTGTTGCAAAATAGGAAGTCAATTTTAGATTTAACTTTGGATTGGAGATGTTTGATGTGGGTCTGGAAGGAGAGTTTACAGTCTAACCAGACACCTAGGTATTTGTAGTTGTCCACATATTCTAAGTCAGAGCCGTCCAGAGTAGTGATGTTGGACGGGCGGGCAGGTGCAGAGCAGTCTGTTGAAGAGCTTGCATTTAGTTTTACCTGTATTTAAGAGCAATTTGGAGGCCACCGGAGAGTTGTATAGCATTGAAGCTTGCCTGGAGGGTTGTTAACAGTGTCCAAGAGGGCCAGAAGTATACAGAATGGTGTCGTCTGCATAGAGGTGGACCAGAGACTCACCAGCAGCAAGAGCGACATAATTGATGTATACAGAAGAGTCGGTCCAGAATTGAACCCTGTGGCACCCCCATAGAGACTGCCAGAGGTCCGGACAGCAGACCCTCCGATTTGACACACTGAACTCTATCAGAGAAGTAGTTGGTGAACCAGGCGAGGCAATCATTTGAGAAACCAAGGCTGTCGAGTCTGCCGATGAGGATGTGGTGATTGACAGGTCGAAAGCCTTGGCCAGATCAATGAATACAGCTGCACAGTAATGTTTCTTATCGATGGATTAAGATATCGTTTAGGACCTTGAGCGTGGCTGAGGTGCACCCCATGACCAGCTTTGAAACCAGATTGCATAGCAGAAAGGTATGGTGAGATTTGAAATGGTCGGTAATCTGTTTGTTGACTTGGCTTTGAAGACCTTAGAAAGGCAGGTAGATATAGGTCTGTAGTAGTTTGGGTCAAGAGTGTCCCCCCCCTTTGAAGAGGGGGATGACATGCTTCTTTCAATCTTTGGGAATCTCAGACGACACGAAAGGAGGTTGAACAGGCTAGTAATAGGGGTGGCAATTTCACGGAAAACGATCATTTTAGAAAGAAAGGGTCCAGATTGAGTGAGATTAAGTGCCAAGGTATCTTAAAGGGACGCACTCACACACATGGAATTTTCAGAAGTTTTTTATTTTCTGAGTTTTAATTAAACCGTGAATTATTTTGATACATACTTACTGGAAGCCCGGGATATAACATGTATGAAATGTTTGATTTAATACGGATTTAAAATACTGATTTAAAGGTATTTTGTAAAATTTGATAATTATGATGAAGTGTGTAGTTCTTAGCCATATTTGTGCTTTGGACCAATGTGAAGAAGGAGAGGGCCTTTGACTAAAGTAGGCTGCCTTAAGTCTATTTTCCTATGACCGTATGGGTACAATTATTTTTCTTTGTGGAGTTCT
>NW_027007428.1:0-1903 GCF_036934945.1 Oncorhynchus masou masou | reverse complement strand
CTGAGCTGTCAGTCTACATTGAGCAGCCAGAGCTGTCAGTTTGCATTGAGCAGCCTGAGCTGCCAGTCTGCATGGAGTTGCCAGTCTGCATGGAGCTGCCAATCTGCAAGAAGCCGCCAGAGCTGTCAATCTGCATGGAGCAGCCTGAGCCGTCAGTCAGCATGAAGCAGCCAGATCTGCCAGTCAGCCAGACTCTTCCAGATCTGCCAGTCAGCCAGACCATTCCAGTCAGCCAGACTCTTCCAGATCTGCCAGTCAACCAGACTCTTCCAGATCTGCCAGTCATCCAGACTCTTCCAGATCTGCCAGTCAGCCAGACTCTTCCATATCTGCCAGTCAGCCAGACTCTTCCAGATCTGCCAGTCAGCCAGACTCTTCCAGATCTGCCAGTCAGCCAGACTCTTCCAGATCTGCCAGTCGACCAGACTCTTCCAGATCTGCCAGTCGACCAGACTCTTCCAGATCTGCCAGTCAGCCAGACTCTTCCAGATCTGCCAGTCAGCCAGACTCTTCCAGATCTGCCAGTCATCCAGACTCTTCCAGATCTGCCAGTCATCCAGACTCTTCCAGATCTGCCAGTCATCCAGACTCTTCCAGATCTGCCAGTCATCCAGACTCTTCCAGATCTGCCAGTCATCCAGACTCTTCCAGATCTGCCAGTCATCCAGACTCTTCCAGAGCTGCCAGTCATCCAGACTCTTCCAGAGCTGCCAGTCATCCAGACTCTTCCAGAGCTGCCAGTCATCCAGACTCTTCCAGAGCTGCCAGTCATCCAGACTCTTCCAGAGCTGCCAGTCATCCAGACTCTTCCAGATCTGCTAGTCAGCCAGGATCCGCCAGTAAACCAGGATCTGCTAGTCAGCCAGGATCCGCCAGTCGGCCAGGATCCGCCAGTCAGCCAGGATCTGCCAGTCGGCCAGGATCTGCCAGATCTGCCTGTCAGCCAGGATCCGCCAGTCAGCCAGGATCTGCCAGATCTGCTAGTCGGCCAGGATCCGCCAGTCGGCCAGGATCCGCCAGTCAGCCAGGATCCGCCAGTCAGCCTGGATCTGCCGGATTCTACTTCCTGGCTGGGCTTTTTCTCAGTACTGGGCTTTTTCTCAGTGCTGGGCTGCCTCTCAGTGCTGAGCTGCCCCTCAGTGCTGAGCTGCCTCTCAGTCCTGAGCTGCCCCTCTGTCCCGAGCTGTCCCTCAGTCCCGAGCTGCCTCAGTCCTGAGCTGCCCCTCAGTCACGAGCTGCTCTTCTATTATGTAGGGTTCTGGGTGAGGACTATTCGGCCATGGTCGGCGGTTAGGGTGGATTATCTATGGACGCGAAGGGGAGGAACATTGACATTTTTGAAGTGGGGTCCACGTCCGGAGCCGGAACCGCCACCATGGATAGATGCCCACCCGGACCCTCCCTATGGTTTTGAGGTGCGTTCGGGAGTCCGCACCTTAGGGGGGGGGGTTCTGTCACGCCTTGGTCTTAGTATTGTGTGTTTTAGTTTATTAGTTAGTCAGACCAGGGTGTGACATGGGGTTATTATGTATTGTGTTTTCGTTTTGGGGTTTGTAGTGTTTGGGATTCTAGTTGATTAGGGGTGTGTGTGGTGTTAATTAGGTTGGCTGCCTGAGGCGGTTCTCAATCAGAGTCAGGTGCTTCTCGTTGTCTCTGATTGGGAACCGTATTTAGGTAGCCTGTTTTTCGCTTTGCATTTCGTGGGTGATTGTTCCTGTCTCTGTGCTAGTTTCACCAGTCAGGCTGTATTAGGTTTCATTCTGTTTTGTTGTTTTTGTATTTAATAGTTATTTCGTTCGTTTTTGTCTTTCACTTAATAAACATGAGTAACTTACACGCTGCATTTCGGTCCGACTCTCCTTCAACTAAACAAGAACGCCGTTACACCACGTCTCGTTAGCCA
>NW_027007427.1:0-1904 GCF_036934945.1 Oncorhynchus masou masou | reverse complement strand
AGTTCATAGTAGGTTGACCCAAGTACGAAAAATGACTATCTGGTACATTGACAAAGTTGATCATAGAGTTACTGGTCCCCTCCCCCCATGTCAAACGCATGGATTCAGGAGGCAGGCGGTACTTCCGGCTTTATGCAACATCACGTAAAGCCAGACATGTTATACACCAATGGTAGTGTCCTGTAATCTTAACTAATTTAAATATTGTAGCGACCCGCACAGACAGCTGTGTGTTATGTGTTAGGCTAGGAGGTGGTTGTGTTGTACTGACCAGTACCCGGTGTTCGCGGGGTCCGACATGTCAATCAACCTGCTATCTGCCAATCACGGGAATGCCTGGAATGTTCTGATGCCGGGCATCCTGGTGGTTGGCGGAGTGGCGTGGAGGGGGTTGGGCAGGGGGTGGAGCATTGGAAGTTAAGACCAGGTTCAGCCTTGTTCTCTCTCTCTTACGTCTGGGCTTCCCAAGAGAAGGCCATGATTGGCTTGTGGGTTATCTGTCATCTTTTTGGCGTGTGCTACGGCCCAAACAGTAGCCTGTGTAAAGTTGGTTTAATAAACCGTCAATTCGCAAACTCAAGCCTCTGTCTGGACAATTGTTCATTTATGATCTAGTCAGGTCATTACAATATGTAAATACGCCTTAAAACCGTCATCGCGTGTGCACATCATACAGCTTTGCTTAAAAGATAGCGTCAAGCAGAACATGAAAGCGAGTCAGTCTCCAGTCACAAATATGATCACTTGCAAGTCGACTTTGACACCAATGACCCGTGACTTAACTTGGACTTTAGACTTTTGACTCGATAACCTCCCCAAGCCCAAACGTTAAAAATGATGCTATTAAAAAAAAAGTGTACAGCGCATCAACTCTCTTTAAGAAGTTCAGATTACAGTTTGAATCGGACAGCAGTCAATCAAATTGTGGCAGCTGAGAAAAAGTTGCGTGTGGCAGTGCAGAGGAATGTCGGTGGATGAATTCAGTCGGACCCTTTGGAAAGATGATACCCCAAATTATTATTTTCAAATATAAATAGTCAACAAAAAAATGGATTGCAACTTGCAAAACATGTGGGAAGAAAATTACAGATGGAGGAGCAACAACTTCCAACTTTGTTCGACATTTGAAGCTGCACAAAGAACGATAAGTCGTGGCTAATATAGCCGACAGCTATATATAACTTTGCTTGTGTAGCATGTAGGCTAACGTAATGTTAAATCAATGAACCTCCACACAGTCAGTCAGTGCGGGAACGTGATCATTGCACCCAAGATTGAGCAACAAATGGCTAGGCAGTTGGTAGCCTAAATCCTGCATGATGTTACTGCAGTTCCTGAAACCATTAACATACGCTAGCCTACTCTAACCACACACAGAGAGGGGGTGTGTGTGCGTTGGGTGATGGTGTACAAGCCTCCCTCGCCCGATTGCGATCCTCGATAGTCGATCGCTATGGGGGGTCTTTCTCATGGCTTCCAATGTATTTCCATGGAATTATGTGTATTTGGAAAGTAATAAATATATATATTTTTAAATAAATGTATATAATATACTAACTATTACTCTTGTTAAAAATACGAAATGGTATTACATTTGGTGAAGAGCACATTATGACCTGTTTAGGACTCAAAACTCAAGAGTTTAGGACTTGGGACTTGAGTGCCTAGACTTGAGACTTGTGACTTGTAAAACAATGACTTGGTCCCACCTCTGCTGGTAACTAACCTCTTCATCTGGGTTGTGTCTTTTTACTAGCAAGCTACTTACCAGCATGCCGGAAAAAGCACACTGTGTTGTAACTGAATGCCATAGTGTTCATTTAAAATGGAACTGACAGCCTTTAAGCAACATGAAAACGTATTAAAATCTGTTCATATGCTCCCCAGGAAGAATATTACACTTT
>NW_027007426.1:0-1904 GCF_036934945.1 Oncorhynchus masou masou | reverse complement strand
TTTACTGAAGACTCATCTCTTCAGTAGGTCCTATGATTGAGTGTAGTCTGGCCCAGGAGTGTGAAGGTGAACGGAAAGGCTCTGGAGCAATAAACCACCCTTGCTGTCTCTGCCTGGCCGGTTCCCCTCTTTCCACTGGGATTCTCTGCCTCTAACCCTATTACAGGGGCTGAGTCACTGGCTTACTGGTGCTCTTTCATGCCGTTCCTAGGAGGGGTGCGTCACTTGAGTGGGTTGAGTCACTGATGTGATCTTCCTGTCTGGGTTGGCGCAACCCCCTTGGGTTGTGCCGTGGCGGAGAACTTTGTGGGCTATACTCGGCCTTGTCTCAGGATGGTGAGTTGGTGGTTGAAGATATCCCTCTAGTGGTGTGGGGGCTGAGATTTGGCAAAGTGGGTGGGGTTATATCCTTCCTGTTTGGCCCTGTCCCGGGTATCATCGGATGGGGCCACAGTGTCTCCTGACCCCTCCTGTCTCAGCCTCCAGTATTTATGCAGCAGTAGTTTATGTGTCGGGGGCTAGGGTCAGTTTGTTATATCTGGAGTACTTCTCCTGTCTTATCCGGTGTCCTATGTGAATTTAAGTATGCTCTCTCTAATCCTCTCTTTCTTTCTCTCTCTCGGAGGACCTGAGCTCTAGGACCATGCCTCAGGACTACCTGGCATGATGACTCCTTGCTGTCCCCAGTCCACCTGGCCGTGCTGCTGCTCCAGTTTCACCTGTTCTGCCTGCGGCCATGGCATCCTGACCTGTTCACCGACGTGCTACCTGTTCCAGACCTATTATTTGACCATGCTGGTCATTCATGACCATTTGAACATCTTGGCCATGTTCTGTTATAATCTCCACCTGGCACAGCCAGAAGTGGACTGGCCACCCCTCATAGCCTGGTCCTCTCTAGGTTTCTTCCTAGGTTTTGGCCTTTCTAGGGAGTTTTTCCTAGCCAACATGCTTCAACACCTGCATTGCTTGCTGTTTGGGGTTTTAGGCTGGGTTTCTGTACAGCACTTTGAGATATCAGCTGATGTAAGAAGGGCTATATAAATAAATTTGATTTGAAGTAGAGGGACTTTTGTCAGAGGTTGCTTGTTGTGAGTGCTAAGGGAACGTTATGCACTTTGCCAGATGATTCTGCATCTTTGTTACATTCTTCACATATGATTTGGTACAGTATTTGCAAATGCACACAGCTTTTCCTTTTACATTAGCTGCAGTGAAATGTCTCCACACATCAGATAGTTCCCGTGGCATTTTCCTGTAAAGATTAGAAAAAATTGAGTAAAAAAAACAAATACAATTCCATGTACAGATAAAGAGTTAAGCAGTTCGATTAAACAACTCCTTTGTAAGATAAATGTTTTAAAATGAAACATGTGTGGAAACAGGTGAATTAACACTCCTCATTTAGCAGGCTCAAGCAAGCTAAAACACACATGGTAGCAAAAACTAACTGGCAGAAATTGTTAACAAGTTAGAAATTATTTAAACATATTTTGCTGTAGGCAACTATTTACTAGTTAACCAAAAAATTATGTCAAATAAAATAAATTCCCCCCATCCAGTATTGTAATCAAAATGTACCAGAAAGCATGTAGTCCTAGGCTCAGATAGTGTAGTAGTGTGGGCTCAATAGCATCTCATTAGTGTGGAAGGTCTTGAGAATCAGCTGTACATGGCTAGTACTGGCTAGTACTGGCTAGACCACTCCAGGACCTTGAAATGCTTTGTACGAAGCCACTCCTTCGTTGCCCGGGCGGTGTGTTTGGGATCATTGTCATGCTGAAAGACCCAGCCACGTTTCATCTTCAATGCCCTTGCTGATGGAAGGAGGTTTTCACTCAAAATCTCACAATACATGGCTCCATTCATTCTTTCCTTTACACGGATCAGCCGTCCTGGTCCCT
>NW_027007425.1:0-1911 GCF_036934945.1 Oncorhynchus masou masou | reverse complement strand
CGGAAATAGAGGAAAACTCGCCTCCCTGCGGACCTGGCATCCTTTCACTCCCTCCTCTCTACATTTTCCTCCTCTGTCTCTGCTGCTAAAGCCACTTTCTACCACTCTAAATTCCAAGCATCTGCCTCTAACCCTAGGAAGCTCTTTGCCACCTTCTCCTCCCTCCTGAATTCTCCTCCCCCCCTCCTCCCTCTCTGCAGATGAGAGAGAGAGACTTCTCTTCGTCAACCATTTTGAAAAGATGGTCGACGACATCCGATCCTCGTTTGCTAAGTCAAACGACACCGCTGGTTCTGCTCACACTGCCCTACCCTGTGCTCTGACCTCTTTCTCCCCTCTCTCTCCAGATGAAATCTCGCTTCTTGTGACGGCCGGCCGCCCAACAACCTGCCCGCTTGACCCTATCCCTCCTCTCTTCTCCAGACCATTTCCGGAGACCTTCTCCCTTACCTCACCTCGCTCATCAACTCATCCCTGACCGCTGGCTACGTCCCTTCCGTCTTCAAGAGAGCGAGAGTTGCACCCCTTCTGAAAAAACTACACTCAATCCCTCCGATGTCAACAACTACAGACCAGTATCCCTTCTTTCTTTTCTCTCCAAAACTCTTGAACGTGCCGTCCTTGGCCAGCTCTCCCGCTATCTCTCTCAGAATGACCTTCTTGATCCAAATCAGTCAGGTTTCAAGACTAGTCATTCAACTGAGACTGCTCTTCTCTGTATCACGGAGGCGCTCCGCACTGCTAAAGCTAACTCTCTCTCCTCTGCTCTCATCCTTCTAGACCTATCGGCTACCTTTCACAGCAGATGTTTCATGGTCTGACCGACACTGCTCTAACTCTGTCACCTTTCACAGCAGATGTCTCATGGTCTGACCGACACTGCTCTAACTCTGTCACCTTTCACAGCAGATGTCTCATGGTCTGACCGACACTGCTCTAACTCTGTCACCTTTCACAGCAGATGTCTCATGGTCTGACCGACACTGCTCTAACTCTGTCACCTTTCACAGCAGATGTCTCATGGTCTGACCGACACTGCTCTAACTCTGTCACCTTTCACAGCAGATGCGGAAGTGCAACATTGGTGGATGCGGTAGATTGAGACGCAGCCAATGAAAAACAAACTAATATCTCTAGTTTAAACTGACACATTGTTTATTTATTTTTAAATTAAGCTGATTAATTTCTGCGGGGTCAGCGGACATCAACTCTTGGGGGTGTTAACAATATATTTCCATATTGAAGCCATGCGGTTAGGTTTCTTACAATGTTGACTGCAAACATGTTCAACATATTTATATTTATGGATAGGCCTACGTACATTTTTTTCTGTAGGCAATTTAACAAACTAGGCTATAACGGACTAACATTCGAATTGGAGTTGATGACAATGCGGGAACATAAAATAACGTAAATAGAGAACGTGAAGCAACCACATATTTAGCCATGGAACACATTCTGATTGGCAGTGTGGCCAGTTCTGAAGTTTGTCATTTCCACTTTGAAATTTCAGATTTGATTTTCCCTTACAAAATAATGTATCAACTCCGACAGCAATGCCCATTAATTATAATACACATAATAATTCACATTTACTTTTGCTGCAGTGTAATTTTCCTGCTGTAGTAAACTGGCTCAAATTAAGGCACTAAACTTGCCGACCCCTCTTTCCTGTTAAGTGTGTTCGGGTATGTTGGCTACACCTGACCTTAATGAGTTCTTGTTTTCTTTGAAATGGGGTCTGTTTGAGTAGATTAAAATGAATAACTTTGTATGAGTTAAAAGAACATGGCATGCTAGCTTCATCCTTGTGGCACAGTGAACTAATTCCAAGGATAGGGAACAGAAGATCATAGGTTCTAATCTCACTGATGCTGTGCCACAATCAAAATAAAATGTGTTTGCATAATT
>NW_027007424.1:0-1911 GCF_036934945.1 Oncorhynchus masou masou | reverse complement strand
TGCGTCTCTGTCTCTGTCTGTCTCCTGTCGTCTGTGCTCGTCTCTATCCACAGCCCTCAAACTCGGAAGAGTGGGTTCCGGAGCACCCGTGGAACCCGGCTGAGAGTGCACTGAGTGCATCTCGGCCCCGACCTCTGGCTTCCATACAACTCTGGTTTCTCTTCATTACGCACAAGCCTTTCGCCTTTTACTAAAGACTTCCGTGGAGAGGAATAGTTACACGAGTTCAACATATTTTTGGAGGGCTTTGCTTTCTGCAGAGCCCGGTATCTTGTTTCAAGAGAAATTGACAGAGGGGGCCAGGATAGTGACTTACAGACGCATTAGCGACCTTTTCCCAAAAACACCTTTCTTTCTTTCTTTCTTTCTTTCTTTCTTTCTTTCTTTCTTTCTTTCTTTTCTTTTCTTTTCTTCTTTCTTTCTTCTTTCTTTCTTTCTTTCTTTCTTTCGCCGGGTGGGTGGGTGGGTGGCTGGGGGGGAGGGAGGAAGGGTTGAGACGGCTTTGCAAACCCGCCGAGTTCTGTCGAGGCCCCGGGGCCCGGCGTTTTGCAGGTTCCATTTGTGGGTTATCGCTTCTCGGCCTTTTGGCTCAGATCAAGTGTAGTATCTGTTCTTATCAGTTTAATATCTGATACGTCCCCCATCGGGGGACCTTATATTAAATGGATATTTTTTGAACAGGAGTGGAAATGGGGCTTGCTCCGTCCGCTCCACGCATCGACCCGGTATTGCAGTACCTCCGGGAGCGGTGCAACACTTACTTCTCCCGTTGTCAAGGAAAAGTACAAACTCACAAAGCTATGTAAACAGCTAGCTAGCTGCTAGTTGCTAGTTAGCTAGCTAGTTGCTAATTAGCTAGCTAGCTAGCAGAAGAAGAGAAGGGAAAAAACATTCAAACTGAAAGAAGAGCGGCGCTTTTCAATGGGGTCCCCGTTTCCCGCCATTTTGCAAAAATTAGCCAGATAGTGTGTGTGTGTGTGTGTGTGTGTGTCTCTCTGTCTCTGTCTGTCTCTGTCTCTGTGCCGTCTCTGTGTCTGTGAATCTACAGCCCTCAAACTCGAAGAGTGGGTTCCGGGAGCACCCGCGGGAACCCGGCCGAGAGTGCACAGAGTGCATCTCGGGCCCCGACCTCTGGCTTCCATACAACTCTGGTTTCTCTTCATTACGCACAAGCCTTTCGCCTTTTACTAAAGACTTCCGTGGAGAGGAATAGTTACACGAGTTCAACATATTTTTGGAGTGGCTTTGCTTCTTGCAGAGCCCGGTATCTTGTTTCAAGAGAAATTGACAGAGGTGGGCCAGGATAGTGACTTACAGACGCATTAGCGACTTTTTCTTTCTTTCTTTCTTTCTTTCTTTCTTTCTTTCTTTCTTTCTTTCTTTCTTTCTTTCTTTCTGACTGGCTGAGGGAGGGAGGAAGGGTTGAGACGGCTTTGCAAAACCCGCCGAGTTCTGTCGAGGCCCCGGGGCCCGCAAGGGTTTGCAGGGTTCCATTTGTGGGTTATCGCTTCTCGGCCTTTTGGCTCAGATCAAGTGTAGTATCTGTTCTTATCAGTTTAATATCTGATACGTCCCCCATCGGGGGACCTTATATTAAATGGATTTTTTGAACAGGGAGTCGGAAATGGGGCTTGCTCCGTCCGCTCCACGCACGACCCGGTATTGCAGTACCTCCGGGAACGGTGCAACACTTACTTCTCCCGTTGTCAAGGAAAAGTACAAACTCACAAAGCTATGTAAACAGCTAGCTAGCTGCTAGTTGCTAGTTAGCTAGCTAGTTGCTAATTAGCTAGCTAGCTAGCTAGAAAGAAGAGAAGGAAAAAACATTCAAACTGAAAGAAGGGCGAAGCGCTTTTCAATGGGGTCCCCGTTTCCGCCATTTTGTTAAAAAAAAAAAAAAAAAAAAATTGG
>NW_027007423.1:0-1912 GCF_036934945.1 Oncorhynchus masou masou | reverse complement strand
TGTGGAGGGTTGAAAAAAATGTAATGACACCAACCTAAGTGTATGTAAACTTCCGACTTCAACTGTATCTTTACATTTATTTTTGTGCGCATAATATTTTTTTACCTCCATTCAATACCAATTTCAGGTCAAGAAAGTTTTTCTGTACTACAATGAAGGCAGACTGTAGTTCAGATCGAGCCTGGTCAACCATGAGGCAATAGCATACACAGCATCATCAGCATACAGTATAAGTTACATTTTTTTACAGACAAGTCAATATTGTTAATGTAAACAGTAAGAAGTGCAGATTCCAGAAATCGACCCCTGCAGGACACCTTTCATAATACCCAGGAAACCTGATTTAACACCATCAGAAGTGTTAGGTTCTTATTTTTCAGAGTAAATAACTCACAGACTCTAGAGAAGCTTTAACCAAGTTTAATTCTGCCCAAAGGTTCTGTACAGATGTAATTCAGACAACCCAACATTTCTCCCATCACAGATATATATATCCCACTTAAGACACTCCTCCTTCTATCCAATCCTTACATCGTATGGTTCTACAGGAAAAGAGTAACAGGATACTAAACCCTTATTACTCCCTTCTGGGGATCTGACCTCACCTCCTGACCTCAACCCCTCCTTCACCTAATCCACAGATGTCCATCTGTCTCCCCTATATCAACACGTTGCTCGCCTCCCGTCCACCCAACACATTCCAAAGCCATCTGTCTTTCTACAGGGAACCATTCTTCTTCTCTATCATTTGTTTAATATCTTAATAATGTTCCAAATGTCGAATCCAACAGTAGATACTATCTGTCAAGTACTTGTTAAACCAGTTACATACAGCCTGGTCTAGGCCAAATGAGGAAAGCCTCTGAATTAGCCGTGTGTAATCAACATTATCAAAAGCCTTTGACAGGTCAATGAAGAGGGCAGCACAATGTTGCCTTTTATCCACAGAGTTATCATTTATAACTAGAGATGCAGCAGAGATAGTGCTATGACCTGGTCTAAAACCCGAATTATGTACATTTAGAATAAGATCTTAGCTGAGACTTAATCAAGGATTCTAATATTTTAGCTAGGCAGGAAAGTTTAGAAATACCATAGGGAGACAATTATTCAGGTCACAAGGGTCACCGACTTTGTGAAGGCGGAGTACATGGGCCACCTTCCAAACCTTGGGGATAGTACCAGATATAATCGTCAGGTAAAACACATGGGTTAATGATTCAGCAATTAGGGGGGCAGAGATCTGCAGCCAAAATGGATAAAGCATATCAGACCCAGTGGATTTGATTATACATCAATCACAAGGCATCTAGCACGTCACAGATCGTACATGGTTGAAATGAAACAAAGATTTACTGGAAGTTGACGGGTTTAACGTCGAGTCAGCTAGATACTGGCAGAGGGAAGAGCAGTCAAATAAACACTCAGATAAAGCACCAATAGCATCCACCATGGCAGCATGAGGGTAAATCCCAGCAACAAATAAATGTGTATTCTAGTTCATGGACACATCTACAACCAGGAGCTGAAATTTCTTAGGAACAGAAGTATTTCAAGATTGGGACGCCATGAAATTAGATTCTACATACAGTGCCTTGCGAAAGTATTCGGCCCCCTTGAACTTTGCGACCTTTTGCCACATTTCAGGCTCAAACATAAAGATATAAAACTGTATTTTTTTGTGAAGAATCAACAACAAGTGGGACACAATCATGAAGTGGAACGACATTTATTGGATATTTCAAACTTTTTTAACAAATCAAAAACTGAAAAATTGGGCGTGCAAAATTATTCAGCCCCTTTACTTTCAGTGCAGCAAACTCTCTCCAGAAGTTCAGTGAGGATCTCTGAATGATCCAATGTTGACCTAAATGACTAATGATGATAAATACAATCCACCTGTGTGTAATCA
>NW_027007422.1:0-1917 GCF_036934945.1 Oncorhynchus masou masou | reverse complement strand
CCTCTTGATGCTCTGGGGGCGCTATTTCATTTTTGGATGAAAAACATTCCCGTTTTAAACAAGATATTTTGTCACAAAAAGATGCTCGACTATGCATATAATTGATAGCTTTCGAAAGAAAACACTCTGACGTGTCCAGAACTACCAAGATATTTTCTGTGCGTGCCCTAGAACGTGAGCTTCAGGCAAAACCAAGATGAGACGGCATCCAGGAAATGAGCAGGATTTTTGAGGCTCTGTTTTCCATTGTCTCCTTATATGGCTGTGAATGCGAGAGGAGTAAGTCTGCCCTTTCTGTCGTTTCCCCAAGGTGTCTGCAGCATTGTGACGTATTTGTAGGCAGATCATTGGAAGATTGACCATAAGAGACCACATTTACCAGGTGTCCGCCCGGTGTCCTGCGCCGAAATTGGTGCGCAAAAGTCAGCTGCAAGTATTTTTCCATGGAATTTAGAGAAATAAACTTCCACGAACGATATATCAATGAAGAGATATGTGAAAAACGCGAGGATTGATTCAAATAGCGTTTGCCATGTTTTTGGTCAATATTATGTAGTTAGTGGAAAAAAGTTTGACGTTGTAGGTGACTGAATTTTGGATTCGTTTGGTAGCCAGATGCGATGTACAAAAACGAGCGATTTCTCCCCTACACACAGGCGCTTTCCCAGGAAAAACTGCGCATTTAGTATGTAACTGAAGTCTCTCATTGAAAACATAAAGCTCTTCAAAGGTAAATGATTTTATTTGGTTATCTGGTTTTGTGAAAATGTTGCGTGCTAAATGCTACTCAAATGCTAAGCTAGCTTTGCATACTCTTACACAAATTAGTCATTTCTATGGTTCAAAAGCATATTTTGAAAAATCTGAGATGACAGTGTTGTTAAGTAAAGGCTAAGCTTGAGAGCAGACGCATTATTTTCATTTTATTTGCGATTTTCAGAAATCGTTAACGTTGCGTTATGCTAATGAGCCTGAGGCTTTAGTCACGATCCCGGATCCGGGATGGGGAGTTTCAAGAGGTTAAATAAAACAATATGGGGATGAGGTAGTTGAATGGGCTATTTACAGATGGGCTATGTACAAGTGCAGTGATCTGTGAGCTGAAAGCTGCTTTGACAGCTGATGCTTAAAGTTAGTGAGGGAGATATTAGTCTCCAGCTTCAGTGATTTTTGCAATTCGTTCCAGTCATTGGTAGCAGAAAACATGAAGGAAAGGCGGCCAAAGTAGGAATAGGCTTTGGGGGTGACTAGTGAAATATACCTGCTGGAGCGCGTGCTACAGGTGGGTGCTGCTATGGTGACCAGTGAGCTGAGATAAGGTGGGGCTTTACCTAGCAAAGACCAGGTCGCAGTATATGGGGCTTTGCTGACCAAATGGATGGCACTGTGATAGATTGCATCCAATTTGCTGAGCAGGGTGTTGGAGGCTATTCTATAAATGACATAGTTTTACTTGCATTTAAGAGCAGTTGGAGGCCATGGAAGGAGAGTTGTATGGCTTTGAAGCCCATCTGGAGGTTAGTTCACACAGTGTCCAAAGAAGGGCCAGAAGTATACAGAATGGTGTCGTCTGCGCAGAGGTGGATCAGAGAATCACCAGCAGCAAGAGCAACATCATTGATCTATACAGAGAAAAGAGTCGGCCCGAGAACTGAACCCTGTGGCACCCCCATAGAGACTGCCAGAGGTCCGGACAACAGGCCCTCCGATTTGACACACTGAACTCAGAGAAGTAGTTGGTGAACCAGGCGAGTCAGTTATTTGAGAAACCAAAACGGTTGAGTCTGTCGATAAGAATGTGGTGATTGACCGAGTCAAAAGCCTTGGCCAGGTCGATGAATACAGCTGCACAGTATTGTCTTTTATTGATGGCGGTTATGATATCGTTTTGGACCTTGAGCGTGGCTGAGGTGCACC
>NW_027007421.1:0-1920 GCF_036934945.1 Oncorhynchus masou masou | reverse complement strand
AGGTAAAAGAAGTGTTAATTCAGTATTGTTGTAATTGTCATTATTACAAAGTTCAAGGGGGCCGAATACTTTCGCAAGGCACTGTATGTGATAGTAGAGTAGTGGGCTGATGGCATACACTTAATGTGTTGACATGTATTGCAATGTTGATTTTTTTTATATTTTTTTTATATAACTACAGTACCTTCATTCTGCTAGTCCGCATCAGCTAATGGGAATCCATAATAAATAGAAACACAAATAGGCCTACTAGTATCACAAGACTTGTCTGAAGGTAACCCAGTACCGGGATGGGAAAAAAACAACAGATGAATTGGGGCGGCAGGGTAGCCTAGTGGTTAGAGTATTGGACTAGGAACCGGAAGGTTGCAAGTTCAAACCCCCAACCTGTTCTTAACTGACTTGCCTGGTTAAATAAAGGTAAAATAAAATTGGTCATTTCAACATGTAAGGTAAGGGTAATTTCAAGATTTTATTTTTCTGAGATTATGTCACGACTCCCACCGAAGGTGGCTCCCCTGCCTGTTCGGGCGGCGCTCGGCCCGTTCGGGCGTCGCTGGTCTACTAGCCGCCACTGATCCCTTTTTCCATTTTGTTTGGTCTTATTGGTTGCACCTCTTCCCTGTTTTGTTTCTTGATTTATGTCTACTTAAGTCTGTTAGGTCCACCTAGGTTTGTACGGGATTGTTACTCTGGTTGTAGATGTGTTGTCGTGTTTGTTTTCTCCGGACTGTTTGGTCCTGTGTTTGGGCTGGTCTGTTTTATGCGTCCTGCGTGACCGTTTTGAGAATAAATGACAATTTACCAACCCTCTGCTCTCTGCGCATGACTACAACCCACCACTCCTAGTAAACTCTGAAAGCTTACTTATGTCTATCACATATCCACCTCATTTTCAAGCGTTTCTATGGGCACAGCCAAACAACTGTAGTGATGATTCGACTTCTACTTTACCTCCCTACTGCAGCGCACTGGTGGCAAACTTGGCAGAGTCAATTATTTGAGAGTCAATTTACAGAGTGTAAAAGTCAAGTAAACAAGTAGGCTATAAACATTAGCTAGACTTACAAGTAGGCTAATTCTGTTGTCATAATAACGTTAGTTGTGTTGTGTCTGAGTTAAGGCCAACTATAATGACAAACTATAGGCTACATAATGTTGTTGAGCATCCACATTAGAGGAAAGTTTATCGTTCTACAGTCCTACACCTGTCAATCAACTGATCAACACATCCCAGTGCATGCTGCCTACGAACCAATTAATGCTTGATCTGAAATGTGGTCGGAGGAGCCATTTGGATGGTGTGATGCAATTGCGAAGCATCCGGAGGCACGCAGAGGCCAAATAGAGCTCTGTACCACAACACAATGTGCCTCTAAAATTGTGTAACAATGTAGAGGGCTCAGTATAGCTCCGCATTGATATGATTGTACAAACACAAACTTTTTTGTGTTTGTTGCCTGTTTTGCTTGTTATTTTGGCATTAATACGTGTCACATTTTAGTTTGCAAACAATGTAAATAAAGCCACAATCAAAGATGGTCTCTTTTTCTGTCTTGAGTAAGGCAGCTCAAAAATGCAGGTGTTTCAGCCTTGCTCAGTGCTTTCTGTGTTGGTGTGGCAGCCAGCGGAAAATATAGAGTGTAGTAGGGTTTGGTAATGTTCTCTAGTTGTGTCGTGATTGGCTCAGTGTTCTGTCACTCATGGGGACACTATGTCAATGCAAAATCTACGGGAAGAGCTCGAAAATTCAAGCCCCTTGGGTGCTGCCATAGAATTACATTAGAAGTGCCCATCCAAGAAGGCTCAAGGCCATTGACCACGGATAAAATGATGTCAAATCACATATCTACTGTTGCATTGATTGGACTGATTGTGTCAACATCCTACTTTCAAAATCTTAGCTAGCAAGCTGGACAT
>NW_027007420.1:0-1924 GCF_036934945.1 Oncorhynchus masou masou | reverse complement strand
AGAGAGAACAGTCTATGACTAAGGTTGCTGGAGTCTTTTTTTTAGATATTCTTCATATATTTTCTTTTTTTACCCCTTTTTCTTTCCAATTGGTAGTTACAGTCTTGTCCAATCGCTACAACCCCAGTACAGACTCGGGTGAGGCGAAGGTCCTCCGAAACACAACCCACCCAAGCCACACTGCTTCTTCACACAACACCCGCTTTACCCGGAAGCCAGCCGCACCAGTGTGTAGGAGGAGACACCGTACACCTGGCGACCGTGTCAGGGTGCACTGTGCCCGGCCCGCCACAGGAGTCGCTAGTGCACGATGGAACAGGAACATCCCTACCGGCCAAACCCTCCCCTAAGCTGGACGACGCTGTTCCAATTGTGCGCTTCCCCAAGGGTCTCCCAGTCGCAGCCAGCTGCGACAGAGCCTGGACTCGAACCAGGATCTCTAGTGACACAGCTAGCACTGCGATGCTGTGGCTGGAGTCTTTGACAATTTTTAGGGCCTTCCTCTGACACCGCCTGGATGGCAGGAAGCTTGGCCCCGTTGATGTTCTGGGCCGTACGCACTACCCTCTGTTTTGCCTTGCGGTTGGAGGCCGAGCAGTTGCCATACCAGGCAGTGATGCAACCCATCAGAATGCTCTCAATGGTGCAGCTGTAGAATGCTTTGAGGATCTGAGGACCCATGCCAAATATTTTCAGTCTCCTCAGGGGGAATAAGTTTGTCGTGCCCTCTTTACGACTGTCTTGGTGTGCTTGGACCATGTTAGTTTGTTGGTGGACACCAAGGAACTTGAAGATCTCAGCTTGCTCCACTTCTGCCCCGTTGATAAGAATGGAGGCGTGCTCGGTCCTCCTTTTCCTGTAGTCCACAATCATTTCTTTTGTCTTGATCATGTTGAGGGAGAGGTTAATGTCCTTGCACCAAACGGTCAGATCTCTGACCTCCTCGCTATCGGCTGTCTCGTCCTTTTCGGTGATCAGGCCTACCACTGTTGTGTCATCGGCAAACTAATGATGGTGTTGGAGTCGTGCCTGGCTGTGCAGTCATGAGTGAACAGGGAGTACAGGAGGGGACTGAGCACGCAACCCTAAGGGGCCCACCTCGTTGAGGATCAGTGTGGTGGATTTGTTGTTACCTAACCTTACCACCTGGGGGCAGCTCGTTAGGAAGTCCAGGATCCAGTTGCAGAGGGATGTGGTTAGTCCCAGGGTCCTTAGCTTTTGAATTAATTTTTTACATTATTTATTACATAAAAAAACACAAGAAAGGGGTAACATTAACTCTTGGAACTCCCCATCCCGGATCCGGGATCGTGACTAAAGCCTCAGGCTCATTAGCATAACGCAACGTTAACGATTTCTGAAAATCGCAAATAAAATGAAAATAATGCGTCTGCTCTCAAGCTTAGCCTTTTCTTAACAACACTGTCATCTCAGATTTTCAAAATATGCTTTTGAACCATAGAAATTGACTAATTTGTGTAAGAGTATGCAAAGCTAGCATAGCATTTTGAGTAGCATTTAGCACGCAACATTTTCACAAAAACCAGATAACCAAATAAATAAAATCATTTACCTTTGAAGAGCTTCTGATGTTTTCAATGAGGAGACTCTCAGTTACATACCAAATGCGCAGTTTTTCCTGAAAGCGTCTGTGTGTAGGAGAAATCGTTCCGTTTTCTACATTGCATCTGGCTACCGAAACGAACCGAAAATTCAGTCACCTACAACGTAAAACTTTTTCCGAATTAACTACATAATATCGACCGAAACATGGCAAACGTTGTTTGTAATCAATCCTCAAGGTGTTTTTTCACATATCTCTTCATTGATATATCGTTCGTGGAAGCTTGCTTTCCTCTCTGAATCGCATGGAAAAATACTGGCAGCTGACTTTTGCGCACCAATGTTTGCAGTCTAAGTTTGT
>NW_027007419.1:0-1924 GCF_036934945.1 Oncorhynchus masou masou | reverse complement strand
GGTCTCACTCCACCGGTGGAGGTGATGGTGGCATTTGTAGATGACGTTGAGGGTCTTGATGCACCGGTGGCGACAACACTTGTGGATGACGTAGTAGAGGGTCTGGCTGTAAAATTGCCACTCGTTGCCCGAGGCACAATAAATGGATCCAGAAAAGAAAGAATGTGGCAGAAGCGCCAAGGCTGCTGGCCTGAAGCTGCTGACCCAGACCTCTTCTCTTTCTCTGCCCTTCTCTCTCTCTGATACATGTCCCTGAGTCCTCTCCACTTCCTCCTACAGTCTTCTTCTACATAGACATGAACATGATAAGCCAAACCATTACCTAGCATGACTATAGTTATTAGATAGCTATCATGGACATGTCACCTACTGTACACATAGACACACACACAGTTATCTGACCAAATTATCAGGGGTACAGTAGTATCTACCATTTCTATTACTATTTATCTAGCATACACACTCACTCTTTCAAACATGATTATTTGGTAAAGTTATCAGGGGTAGTAACTAGCATAATTTATTTGACTATTTCTTTCACACACACACACACCTCATTGGCTAGGTTAGCAAGCTAGGATAGCTACCTAGCTAACTCTAACTAGCCACATCTAGCACAAGCTCACTGGTTTGGTGCTTGTTCACTGGCACGATTCTAACTGGAACATCCCCCCTCGTAAGCAAGCTACACAAACCAGACAATAAGATGCCAAGTTGAGTAGGTGACGGCAAGACAAACTCAAACCAAAAACCCATTGGCTTAACAATAAAGTGGCAAGGGGAATCACCAATATAACCCTGTTACACTAGCAGTTGTGTCAAAAGACAAGGTTTTGAGGATACTGCAAAAATGATTCTCTCCTCCATGTGTCCAACCGCATGCGACCATTTGCAAAAGGTACCTGCATCAGTATAGTTGCCTAGCTGCGCAAAATGTTATGCAGCAGTGATGCAATGACGCAGTCGGTGTGTTCGAAGCATTAGTTCAAAAGGATGCAAATTTCTGTTTGAAAAAGCTAGCCTTAGCTTACCTAACTGACTGTGTATATTGGTTCCTGACTTCCCTGAAATTGCATATCGAGGAGGCAATTCGATGCTAATGCAGTACACCACAGGATGTTTTTGTGCTGGTCAAGGGCAGTTAAGTCTGGAGTGAACCAAGGGCTACATCTGTTCTTAGTTCTACATTTTTTGAATGGGGCATGCTTATTTAAGATGGTGAGGAAAGCACTTTCAAAGAACAACCAGGCATCCTCTACTGACGTGACGAGGCAAATATCCTCGAGGATACCCGGGCCAGGTCGATTAGAAAGGCCTGCTTGCTGAAGTGTTTTAGGGAGCGTTTGACTTCGTCTTCGGTGACAGATGCGTCTTCGGTGACATCGCAAAGCCTGTTGAAACCACATCGGACAATTACGTAGGCAGACCATTCGTGATGGATCGGTGGGGCTCCGTGTCGGCAATAAAGGGTCCAGGCCAATTGGAAAAAGAGATATTGTAGCCCACGAATTAGCGGGTATACCACTTTGGTTATCCGGGAGATGGGCCTAGCTCGAGTCTAGCTCAAGGCTAACTGGGGCTTGTTTCGGGACAGAGGCGTTAGCCAGCAGTAGCCACTCGATTGCAGCTAGCTAGCTGCGATAATCCGCCGTAATGGCTCAGAGCTTGCGGCAGGAATCCGGTGATGTGGTGGAGAAAAGCAGTCTGAAAGTATATTTAGATCATAGATGGAAAGTGAGATTAAAATATATACGGAAAAAACAGACGAAACCGACTATTTACATGGGACAAGCGCGACAAAACGCAGGAGAGGTAGAATAGATGAATTGGTGGAGGTGTAGACTAAGATTAGAGAGCGAGGGATTGGTTTTTGTTTCATTATCTTTTTTTCCAGAGGGCGAGGTATTGGGTCTTATGGTGAACA
>NW_027007418.1:0-1928 GCF_036934945.1 Oncorhynchus masou masou | reverse complement strand
GAAGCAACAAAGGCAGCAACAGCGATCACAGGACTTCTGGACTTGGGAGGAGAAATCGTTCGGAGAAGGACCCTGGGATCAGCCTGGAGAATATCGCCGCCCCAAAGAAGAACTGGAGGCGGTGAGAGCTGAGAGGCGCTGGTATGAGGAGGCAGCGGCGGCGTGGATGGAAGCCCGAGAGTCAGCCCCAAAATTTCTTGGGGGGGCTCAGGGAGAGTGTGGCAGAGTCAGGAGTCAGACCTGAGCTCACTCTCCCTGATTATCGTGAGGAGCCAAGGAGGAGACCAGAACCGGTGTTGGAGGTGAGCGAAGCAGAGACTGTGAAGGAGTTAATGGGGAAATTGGAGGAGAGAGAAATGAGGGAGTTGCTGTGTTGGTGCTTTTTGCATGGAATTCGCCCGACGGAACGTGTCAGGGATTTAATGGCACCTGGGTCAGCGCTCCATACTCGTCCTGAGGTGCGTGTTAGTCGGCTGGTGAAGTTGGTGCCAGTCATCACGCACCAGGCCTCCTGTGCACATCCCTAGCCTTGCACGTCTGGTGCCAACACTGCTCTCAAGATCTCCAGTACGCCTTCACGGTCTAGCCCATCCTGTGCCACCTCCACACACCAGCCCTCCGGTGGCAGCTCCACGCACCAGGCTTCCTGTGCGTGTCCTCGGCCCAGTACCATCAGTGCCAGTACCACGCATCAGGCCTACAGTGCGCCTCGCCTCTCCTGCGCTGCCGGAGCCTCCCGCCTGTTCAGCGCTGTCGAAGCCTTCCTCCTCTACAGCGCTGCTGGAGTCTCACGCCTGTTTAGCGCTGCCAGAGCCTTCCGCCTCTACAGCGTTGCCGGAGTCTCCTGCCCGTTTAGCGCAGCCAGAGCTGCCAGTCTGCATGGAGCAGCCAGAGCTGCCAGTCTGCATGGAGCAGCCAGAGCTGTCAGTCTGCATGGAGCAGCCAGAGCTTCCAGTCTGCATCAAGCAGCCAGAGCTGTCAGTCTGCTTGGAGCAGCCAGAGCTGCCAGTCTGCATGGAGCTGCCAGTCTGCATGGAGCTGCCAGTCTGCAAGGAGCTGCCAGTCTGCAAGGAGCTGCCAGTCTGCAAGGAGCTGCCAGTCTGCAAGGAGCTGCCAGTATGCAAGGAGCTGCCAGTCTGCAAGGAGCTGCCAGTCTGCATGGAGCAGCCAGAGCCGTCAGTCAGCATGAAGCAGCCAGAGCCGTCAGTCTGCCAGGATCCGCCAGTCAGCCAGACTCTTCCAGATCTGCCAGTCAGCCAGACTCTTCCAGATCTGCTAGTCAGCCAGACTAGTCCAGATCTGCCAGTCTACCAAACTCTTCCAGATCTGCCAGTCTACCAGAATCATCCAGATCTGCTAGTCAACCAGACTCTTCCAGATCTGCTAGTCAACCAGACTCTTCCAGATCTGCTAGTCAACCAGACTCTTCCAGATCTGCTAGTCAACCAGACTCTTCCAGATCTGCTAGTCAACCAGACTCTTCCAGATCCGCTAGTCAACCAGACTCTTCCAGATCCGCCAGTCAGCCAGGATCTGTCAGAACTGCCAGCCAGTCAGGATCTGCCAGATTCAACTGCCTGGCTGGGCTTCCTCTCAGTGCGGGGCTTCCTCTCAGTGCTGGGCTTCCTCTCAGTGCTGGGCTTCCTCTGTCCCGAGCTGCCCCTCTGTCCCGAGCTGCCTCTCTGTCCCGAGCTGCCCCTCTGTCCCGAGCTGCCCCTCTGTCCCGAGCTGCCCTTCTGTCCCGAGCTGCCCCTCTGTCCCGAGCTGCCCCTCTGTCCCGAGCTGCCCCTCTGTCCCGAGCTGCCCCTCAGTCCAGTGGGGTTCTGGGTGAGGACTACTAGGCCATGGTCGGCGGCGAGGGTGGACAATCCTAGGACGCGAGGAGGGGGACTAAGACATTCATAGAGTGGGTTCCATGTCCCGAGCCG
>NW_027007417.1:0-1929 GCF_036934945.1 Oncorhynchus masou masou | reverse complement strand
GCTAAAGGCTACTGCAATTTTGTATAAAAGTTGATTGATTATCCAAGTACTATTTGAAAATATGCACTGGGCATCAAAATGATCTCCCGAATAGTTTTAAAAGATATGGTTCAGAGGTTCAAGAGTTTTACTCCTGAGTTCATGCTTACGAGTGCGATTGTTTCTGTCATTATAGTATCATTTGGTTTGTTTACTGTCACTACATTTTGCGGTTTATCAGAGGATGTCTTCAGTCTTGGAACGACAGTTTCGGCAATGGTCATGGTAAGTTCGCTCGGAGGGGCTGAGTGAATCAACAATCATATGCTCGGTAGCTACTTTGAATGGGATTGTTGTAACGTTAGCTAGCGTCCTAAAACGTATAGCTAACGTAACCGACGGTGCAAGTAGACTACAGCAGCAAGCTACAACACATCACGGCATGTTTATATCTGTCAACTCTATTATGTATGTTTTAAACATTTTCCTCTTCCTTTCCAGTGCACACGCTCATCACATACTCCTTCCCACCACAGTCAGTGACCCAGCTACTCCTCAGTATTGGGGTTCTGGGCCCTCTGTGGTGGCATTGAGAAGAGTGTGAGCACTGTTTGGTTCCTCTTCATGTTTCTTCTGCTCTCATCAGCACAGGGGTGTTGTACAGCATACTGGGTCTGCTACTGTTTGGTGCATCTGCTCCAGAACCAGGTGGAGGGGTTCATGCCAGCATCCCTCTCCCTTATGGGTATGGCCACAGTGCACTCCCGTATGGTTAAGGGCTTTCTTTTCGGGGCCACTCTACACATGTTAGCCCTGCCCTGGCTGTTTCTGTTCATCATAAAACTTTTGGTCCCACACACTGTCTTCCTTTGCAATGTCATCGCCATCATCGCAGGGGAGATCTGTATCCTTATTCCAACCTCATTGCGGTTCAAAAGAAATGCGATACGCTCCTCTGCAGTATGTCACAGCTTTATAAGTGTGCTTAGTAGTGTAGTTAAGTGTTATTAGGTTATAGGTGTTGTATATGAGTCCTGTTGCTAAACATTATGGTATGTTTGTTTAGAAAAATCTTGCATCACTGCTTCACACATTCTCCTTAACTTGCATTGGTGAAACAGACGGAAAGGGCTGGCTCTCACTTCTGGACATGTCCGATGCCAGGGCATCAGTGCTGGACAAGAAGATGCCTTTCAGGCTGCTGAGGAACATTGGTGTCCTGTATGTCCCTGCATCAATAGAGGTGAGAAGGAAGATGGTCCACCCACCGTGAGTACTGAGAAAGCACCAGAACCACCATTTATCAGACAAGACAAGAGGTCATTAAATAACATTTGCTGTGTGCAAGCCAGAGCACATGATGTACTACAGTATAATGAGGTGCAGTTATAATAGATGATCCTCAGCTGTAATTGAATACTTTACAATAGGCACCTGGTGGTCCCCCATGATTAGATAGATAATCACTGGTATAGAGAAGCTCTCTGAAATCTGTCTACGTTCTCGTTGATTGCAGAATCATTCCAACACCAGGCTCCTGCCCAGATCAAGCCTACGCTCCAGTGTCCTCAACCTCCAACCTGCAGGCTACCGAGACCACACCAAAGACATTTGAAGGCTGGGCCCACTCCTACTATACACAGGGGAGCCCTGTTCAGCTCTCAGGTTATTACGGACACAACCATGGGGGCATGAGGCCAAGTCACGGACATGGTCACAAGCATGGACACAGCTGCAGCCACAGTCATGGACATAGTCACAAACACAGCTTTGGCCATGGACTCAGTCATGGGCATGTATCTGCCTCTCAAACCAGCAGTCACTGGGCTCAGTGGCTCAACATCCACATTTTCAACATTCCCATCTCAGTCCACTGTCTGTCTGTCAGTGTCCCCCAGAGTTTCACAGTACACATGCCGGAGTCACTAACAGAATCTGTGACGGTTCATC
>NW_027007416.1:0-1929 GCF_036934945.1 Oncorhynchus masou masou | reverse complement strand
CTGCATCAGACTGGCATGATACTCCTGGCTGTCCCCATCACCTGGCCATGCTAGTCCAGTCTGTCTGCATCAGAGTGGGAGAGATAGTCCTGTCTGTCTGCATCAGAGTGGGAGAGATAGTCCTGTCTGTCTGCATCAGAGTGGGAGAGATAGTCCTGTCTGTCTGCATCAGAGTGGGAGAGATAGTCCTGTCTGTCTGCATCAGAGTGGGAGAGATAGTCCTGTCTGTCTGCATCAGAGTGGGAGAGATAGTCCTGTCTGTCTGCATCAGAGTGGGAGAGATAGTCCTGTCTGTCTGCATCAGAGTGGGAGAGATAGTCCTGTCTGTCTGCATCAGAGTGGGAGAGATAGTCCTGTCTGTCTGCATCAGAGTGGGAGAGATAGTCCTGTCTGCTGCATCTGAGTCTGTCTCCTGTCTGTCTGCATCAGAGTGGGAGAGATAGTCCTGTCTGTCTGCATCAGAGTGGGAGAGATAGTCCTGTCTGTCTGCATCAGAGTGGGAGAGATAGTCCTGTCTGTCTGCATCAGAGTGGGAGAGATAGTCCTGTCTGTCTGCATCAGAGTGGGAGAGATAGTCCTGTCTGTCTGCATCAGAGTGGGAGAGATAGTCCTGTCTGTCTGCATCAGAGTGGGAGAGATAGTCCTGTCTGTCTGCATCAGAGTGGGAGAGATAGTCCTGTCTGTCTGCATCAGAGTGGGAGAGATAGTCCTGTCTGTCTGCATCAGAGTGGGAGAGATAGTCCTGTCTGTCTGCATCAGAGTGGGAGAGATAGTCCTGTCTGTCTGCATCAGAGTGGGAGAGATAGTCCTGTCTGTCTGCATCAGAGTGGGAGAGATAGTCCTGTCTGTCTGCATCAGAGTGGGAGAGATAGTCCTGTCTGTCTGCATCAGAGTGGGAGAGGTAGTCCTGTCCTGGCCTCTGTCTGCATCAGAGTGGGAGAGATAGTCCTGTCTGTCTGCATCAGAGTGGGAGAGATAGTCCTGTCTGTCTGCATCAGAGTGGGAGAGATAGTCCTGTCTGTCTGCATCAGAGTGGGAGAGATAGTCCTGTCTGTCTGCATCAGAGTGGGAGAGATAGTCCCGTCTGTCTGCATCAGAGTGGGAGAGATAGTCCTGTCTGTCTGCATCAGAGTGGGAGAGATGGTCCTGGCAGTTGGTGTTAATGATGATAAATGAAGTGGATAATGACGTCTTCCAGACAGCGAGACTCATTTCCCTCTCTCTCATCTCTCTCTCATTCTCTCACTCTCTTTCTCTCCTTCTCACTTTCACTCTCTCTCTCTCTTTCTTCCGCTCTCTCTGACATTCACTCTCTCTTTCCCTCTCGGTCCTTTCTCTCTCCCCCTTTCCCTCTCCCCCTCTCTCTCCGTCTCTCGTTCTTGCTCTCTCCCCCTCTCCTTCTCTCTCTCTCTCTCTCTCCCTCTCCGTCTCTCTCTTTCTCTCTCCCCGGCTCCTGCCTCTCTCTCACTCTCCCTCTCTCTCTCTCTCTCTCTCTCTCTCCCCTCTCTCCCTCTCTCCCTCTCTCCTCTCTCTCCCCCCTCTCTCTCCCTCTCTCTCTCCCTCCCTCTATCTCTCTCTCTCTCTCCGCCACATATCCATCAGTCATTATCACAATTTATAGTCCCACATCAATAGAACAGGACTGCAGAAAGATAGCAATTAAAGGATTAAGATAACATTTATCATTAAATGTTTTTGCCTCACTAGGTATATTTCCACTACAGCTCACTGGACTGAAAGACCTTGGTCATATAACAGCTGAACCTGTGTGAACTGGGATGGAGGGGAAGGATAACAACACTATACCAGGATATGAGGATGACAGCAGTGACATCACAGACATGCGGATACGTCCCAGCTGGGACCATAGTGCACTGTACCCCCTCCCTGGGAGCCTCAAGACGCTCTCCAGAGCCCTGGAAGCCCAAG
>NW_027007415.1:0-1930 GCF_036934945.1 Oncorhynchus masou masou | reverse complement strand
CTGACACATAACTGACATTGATTATAAGAATGTGAAGATTGAAAGCCTCATGGAGACCAGACAACATGCATTCCCACCTCCTTATTACATTATACTTTTGTCTACAGAATACACCCTAAACTCAGCTTCTCTGATGGGAGAGCAAGTACTCTTTATTAACCTATCAACGCTACATCGAAGCTTGTAAGTTTTCCAACGGACTATGGAAGTACATCCGTGATCCACACTAACTCAGGAGTAAGTTCCACAAGACTCCGGGCATAGGAATGATACAGTATAGGTCAAGACCAAGACATTTCGTAAATCTAAGGATCCAAGTGGCTGTTTAACCCCAACAGGGTACTCTCAGTGTCACAACCGTCATAATGATTGGACCAAGGCGCAGCGTGTGTAGAGTTCCAGATATTTTAATAAATCGAAACTCACCGAACAAAGCAATAAAGCACAAACAAACCGTGATGCTACTGGCGTGCACACAGGCAACTATCTGTAGACAAGATCCCACCAAGCACAATGAGGAAATGGCTACCTAAATATGATCCCCAATCAGAGACAATGATAAAAAGCTGTCTCTGATTGGGAACCATACCAGGCCAACATAAACCATTAATCACCTAGATGACCCACCCTAGTCACTATCACGCCCCAACCAACATAGAGAATAAACAGCTCTCTATGGTCAGGGCGTGACACTCAGGCTCATGTTGAGTGACAAGGGAGCAATATACAGTGGGGCAAAAAGTATTTAGTCAGCCACAAATTGTGCAAGTTCTCCCACTTAAAAAGATGAGAGAGGCCTGTCATTTTCATCATAGGTACACTTCAACTATGATAGACAAAATGAGAAAAAAAAATCCAGAATATCACATTGTAGGATTTTTAATGAATTTATTTGCAAATTATGGTGGAAAATAAGTATTTGGTCACCTACAAATAAGCAAGATTTCTGGCTCTCACAGACCTGTAACTTCTTCTTTAAGAGGCTCCTCTGTCCTCCATTCGTTACCTGTATTAATGGCACCTGTTTGAACTTGTTATCAGTATAAAAGACACCTGTCCACGACCTCAAATAGTCACACTCCAAACTTCACTATGGCCAAGACCAAAGAGCTGTCAAAGGACACCAGAAACAAAATTGTAGACCTGCTCCAGACTGGGAAGACTGAATCTGCAATAGGTAAGCAGCTTGGTTTGAAGAAATCAACTGTGGGAGAAATTATTAGGAAATGGAAGACATACAAGACCACTGATACTCTCCTCGATCTGGGGCTCCATGCAAGATCTCACCCGTGGGGTCAAAATGATCACAAGAACGGTGAGCAAAAATCCCAGAACCACACGGGGGACCTAGTGAATGACCTGCAGAGAGCTGGGACCAAAGTAACAAAGCCTACCATCAGTAACACACTACGCCACCAGGAACTCAAATCCTGCAGTGCCAGACGTGTCCCCCTGCTTAAGCCAGTACATGTCCAGGCCCGTCTGAAGTTTGCTAGAGAGCATTTGGATGATCCAGAAGAAGATTGGGAGAATGTCATATGGTCAGATGAAACCAAAATAGAACTTTTGGTAAAAACTCAACTCGTCGTGTTTGGAGGACAAAGAATGCTGAGTTGCATCCAAAGAACGCCATACCTACTGTGAAGCATGGGAGTGGAAACATCATGCTTTGAGGCTGTTTTTCTGCAAAGAGAGCAGGACGACTGATCCGTGTAAAGGAAAGAATGAATGGGGTCATGTATCGTGAGATTTTGAGTGAAAACCTCCTTCCATCAGCAAGGGCATTGAAGATGAAACGTGGCTGGGTCTTTTTGACAGAGTGGAGTGGTCACGAAATGTGAGAAAAGACCCCATTTTGCCAATATCACATTTCTGTGTGGGTAATTTACTCTTGTGAAGTTAGTGAAGTCATATGCCTGTGTTACTGGCT
>NW_027007414.1:0-1936 GCF_036934945.1 Oncorhynchus masou masou | reverse complement strand
GATAATACAGAAATGAACAGAAATGAACCACCACATGCACAAGATTGAATTCACCAACCGTCGACTGGTCGATCTCCAAGGAATTCCTAGTCGATCGCCAAACATTTCTGTAAAAAACCCAACGATAAAGCCTTGGCTTCTGGGATAATGGTGTTGATGTGAGCCATGACCAGCCTTTCAAAGCATTTCATGGCTACAGACGTGAGTGTGAGTGCTACGGGTCGGTAGTCATTTAGGCAGGTTACCTGTGTGTTCTTGGGCACAGGGACTATGAAACAACCTGCCCGCTTGACCCTATCCCCTCCTCTCTTCTCCAGACCATTTCCGGAGACCTTCTCCCTTACCTCACCTCACTCATCAACTCATCCCTGACCGCTGGCTACGTCCCTTCCGTCTTCAAGAGAGCGAGAGTTGCACCCCTTCTGAAAAAACCTACACTCGATCCCTCCGATGTCAACAACTACAGACCAGTATCCCTTCTTTCTTTTCTCTCAAACTCTTGAACGTGCCGTCCTTGGCCAGCTCTCCCGCTATCTCTCTCAGAATGACCTTCTTGATCCAAATCAGTCAGGTTTCAAGACTAGTCATTTAACTGAGACTGCTCTTCTCTGTATCACGGAGGCGCTCCGCACTGCTAAAGCTAACTCTCTCTCCTCTGCTCTCATCCTTCTAGACCTATCGGCTGCCTTCGACACTGTGAACCATCAGATCCTCCTCTCCACCCTCTCCGAGTTGGGCATCTCCGGTGCGGCCCACGCTTGGATTGCGTCCTACCTGACAGGTCGCTCCTACCAGGTGGTGGGCGAGAATCTGTCTCCTCGCCACGCGCTCTCACCACTGGTGTCCCCCAGGGCTCTGTTCTAGGCCCTCTCCTATTCTCGCTATACACCAAGTCACTTGGCTCTGTCATAACCTCACATGGTCTCTCCTATCATTGCTATGCAGACGACACACAATTAATCTTCTCCTTTCCCCCTTCTGATGACCAGGTGGCGAATCGCATCTCTGCATGTCTGGCAGACATATCAGTGTGGATGACGGATCACCACCTCAAGCTGAACCTCGGCAAGACGGAGCTGCTCTTCCTCCCGGGGAAGGACTGCCCGTTCCATGATCTCGCCATCACGGTTGACAACTCCATTGTGTCCTCCTCCCAGAGCGCTAAGAACCTTGGCGTGATCCTGGACAACACCCTGTCGTTCTCAACCAACATCAAGGCGGTGGCCCGTTCCTGTAGGTTCATGCTCTACAACATCCGCAGAGTACGACCCTGCCTCACACAGGAAGCGGCGCAGGTCCTAATCCAGGCACTTGTCATCTCCCGTCTGGATTACTGCAACTCGCTGTTGGCTGGGCTCCCTGCCTGTGCCATTAAACCCCTACAACTCATCCAGAACGCCGCAGCCCGTCTGGTGTTCAACCTTCCCAAGTTCTCTCACGTCACCCCGCTCCTCCGCTCTCTCCACTGGCTTCCAGTTGAAGCTCGCATCCGCTACAAGACCATGGTGCTTGCCTACGGAGCTGTGAGGGGAACGGCACCGCAGTACCTCCAGGCTCTGATCAGGCCCTACACGCAAACAAGGGCACTGCGTTCATCCACCTCTGGCCTGCTTCGCCTCCCTACCACTGAGGAAGTACAGTTCCCGCTCAGCCCAGTCAAAACTGTTCGCTGCTCTGGCCCCCAATGGTGGAACAAACTCCCTCACGACGCCAGGACAGCGGAGTCAATCACCACCTTCCGGAGACACCTGAAACCCCACCTCTTCAAGGAATACCTAGGATAGGATAAAGCAATCCTTCTCACCCCCCCTAAAATGATTTAGATGCACTATTGTAAAGTGGCTGTTCCACTGATGTCAGAAGGTGAATTCACCAATTTGTAAGTCGCTCTGGATAAGAGCGTCTGCTAAATTACTTAAATGTAAATGTAAATGTT
>NW_027007413.1:110094-118385 GCF_036934945.1 Oncorhynchus masou masou | reverse complement strand
ATGTCCTGAGACAGAGAAGAGTAGAGAACTGTCCCTGTATGTCCTGAGACAGAGAAGACTAGAGAACTGTCCCTGTATGTCCTGAGACAGAGAAGACTAGAGAACTGTCCCTGTGTGTCCTGAGACAGAGAAGACTAGAGAACTGTCCCTGTATGTCCTGAGACAGAGAAGAGTAGAGAACTGTCCCTGTGTCCTGAGACAGAGAAGACTAGAGAACTGTCCCTGTGTCCTGAGACAGAGAAGACTAGAGAACTGTCCCTGTATGTCCTGAGACAGAGAAGACTAGAGAACTGTCCCTGTGTCCTGAGACAGAGAAGACTAGAGAACTGTCCCTGTGTGTCCTGAGACAGAGAAGACTAGAGAACTGTCCCTGTGTGTCCTGAGACAGAGAAGACTAGAGAACTGTCCCTGTATGTCCTGAGACAGAGAAGACTAGAGAACTGTCCCTGTGTCCTGAGACAGAGAAGACTAGAGAACTGTCCCTGTGTCCTGAGACAGAGAAGAGTAGAGAACTGTCCCTGTGTCCTGAGACAGAGAGGACTAGAGAACTGTCCCTGTGTCCTGAGACAGAGAAGACTAGAGAACTGTCCCTGTGTGTCCTGAGACAGAGAAGACTAGAGAACTGTCCCTGTGTGTCCTGAGACAGAGAAGAGTAGAGAACTGTCCCTGTGTGTCCTGAGACAGAAGAAGAACTGTCCCTGTGTCCTGAGACAGAGAAGACTAGAGAACTGTCCCTGTGTCCTGAGACAGAGAAGAGTAGAGAACTGTCCCCTGTGTGTCCTGAGACAGAGAAGACTAGAGAACTGTCCCTGTGTCCTGAGACAGAGAAGACTAGAGAACTGTCCCTGTGTGTCCTGGAGACAGAGAAGACTAGAGAACTGTCCCTGTGTGTCCTGAGACAGAGAAGAGTAGAGAACTGTCCCTGTGTCCTGAGACAGAGAAGACTAGAGAACTGTCCCTGTGTCCTGAGACAGAGAAGACTAGAGAACTGTCCCTGTGTGTCCTGAGACAGAGAGGACTAGAGAACTGTCCCTGTGTGTCCTGAGACAGAGAAGACTAGAGAACTGTCCCTGTGTCCTGGAGACAGAGAAGACTAGAGAACTGTCCCTGTGTGTCCTGAGACAGAGAACTGTCCCTGTGTGTCCTGAGACAGAGAAGACTAGAGAACTGTCCCTGTGTCCTGAGACAGAGAAGAGTAGAGAACTGTCCCTGTGTGTCCTGAGACAGAGACGAGTAGAGAACTGTCCCTGTGTCCTGAGACAGAGAAGACTAGAGAACTGTCCCTGTGTCCTGAGACAGAGAAGACGAGAGAACTGTCCCTGTGTGTCCTGAGACAGACAGAGAAGAACTGTCCCTGTGTCCTGGAGACAGAGAAACTAGAGAACAGTCCCTGTGTGTCCTGAGACAGAGAAGACTAGAGAACTGTCCCTGTGTGTCCTGAGACAGAGAAGAGTAGAGAACTGTCCCTGTGTGTCCTGAGACAGAGAAGACTAGAGAACTGTCCCTGTGTGTCCTGAGACAGAGAAGAGTAGAGAACTGTCCCTGTGTGTCCTGAGACAGAGAAGAGTAGAGAACTGTCCCTGTGTCCTGAGACAGAGAAGACTAGAGAACTGTCCCTGTGTCCTGAGACAGAGAAGAGTAGAGAACTGTCCCTGTGTGTCCTGAGACAGAGAAGACTAGAGAACTGTCCCTGTGTCCTGAGACAGAGAAGACTAGAGAACTGTCCCTGTGTGTCCTGAGACAGAGAAGACTAGAGAACTGTCCCTGTGTGTCCTGAGACAGAGAAGACGAGAGAACTGTCCCTGTGTCCTGAGACAGAGAAGACTAGAGAACTGTCCCTGTGTCCTGAGACAGAGAAGACTAGAGAACTGTCCCTGTGTGTCCTGAGACAGAGAAGAGTAGAGAACTGTCCCTGTGTGTCCTGAGACAGAGAAGACGAGAGAACTGTCCCTGTGTGTCCTGAGACAGAGAAGAGTAGAGAACTGTCCCTGTGTCCTGAGACAGAGAAGACTAGAGAACTGTCCCTGTGTCCTGAGACAGAGAAGAGTAGAGAACTGTCCCTGTGTGTCCTGAGACAGAGAAGACTAGAGAACTGTCCCCTGTGTGTCCTGAGACAGAGAAGACTAGAGAACTGTCCCTGTGTGTCCTGAGACAGAGAAGAGTAGAGAACTGTCCCTGTGTGTCCTGGAGACAGAGAAGACTAGAGAACTGTCCCTGTGTCCTGAGACAGAGAAGACTAGGAGAACTGTCCCTGTGTCCTGAGACAGAGAAGACTAGAGAACTGTCCCTGTGTCCTGAGACAGAGAAGACTAGAGAACTGTCCCTGTGTGTCCTGAGACAGAGAGGACTAGAGAACTGTCCCTGTGTGTCCTGAGACAGAGAAGACTAGAGAACTGTCCCTGTGTCCTGAGACAGAGAAGACTAGAGAACTGTCCCTGTGTGTCCTGAGACAGAGAAGACTAGAGAACTGTCCCTGTGTGTCCTGAGACAGAGAAGACTAGAGAACTGTCCCTGTGTGTCCTGAGACAGAGAAGACTAGAGAACTGTCCCTGTGTGTCCTGAGACAGAGAAGACTAGAGAACTGTCCCTGTGTCCTGAGACAGAGAAGACTAGAGAACTGTCCCTGTGTCCTGAGACAGAAGACTAGAGAACTGTCCCTGTGTGTCCTGAGACAGAGAAGACTAGAGAACTGTCCCTGTGTGTCCTGAGACAGAGAAGACTAGAGAACTGTCCCTGTATGTCCTGGAGACAGAGAAGACTAGAGAACTGTCCCTGTGTCCTGAGACAGAGAAGAGTAGAGAACTGTCCCTGTGTGTCCTGAGACAGAGAAGAGTAGAGAACTGTCCCTGTGTGTCCTGAGACAGAGAAGACTAGAGAACTGTCCCTGTGTGTCCTGAGACAGAGAAGAGTAGAGAACTGTCCCTGTGTCCTGAGACAGAGAAGAGTAGAGAACTGTCCCTGTGTGTCCTGAGACAGAGAAGACTAGAGAACTGTCCCTGTGTGTCCTGAGACAGAGAAGACTAGAGAACTGTCCCTGTGTGTCCTGAGACAGAGAAGACTGAGACAGAGAACTAGAGAACTGTCCCTGTGTCCTGAGACAGAGAAGAGTAGAGAACTGTCCCTGTGTGTCCTGAGACAGAAGACTAGAGAACTGTCCCTGTGTGTCCTGAGACAGAAGACTAGAGAACTGTCCCTGTGTGTCCTGAGACAGAGAAGACGAGAGAACTGTCCCTGTGTGTCCTGAGACAGAGAAGACTAGAGAACTGTCCCTGTGTGTCCTGAGACAGAGAAGAGTAGAGAACTGTCCCTGTGTCCTGAGACAGAGAAGACTAGAGAACTGTCCCTGTGTGTCCTGAGACAGAGAAGAGTAGAGAACTGTGAGACAGAGAAGACTAGAGAACTGTCCCTGTGTCCTGAGACAGAGAAGACTAGAGAACTGTCCCTGTATGTCCTGAGACAGAGAAGACTAGAGAACTGTCCCTGTGTCCTGAGACAGAGAAGAGTAGAGAACTGTCCCTGTGTGTCCTGAGACAGAGAAGACTAGAGAACTGTCCCTGTGTGTCCTGAGACAGAGAAGAGTAGAGAACTGTCCCTGTGTGTCCTGAGACAGAGAAGACTAGAGAACTGTCCCTGTGTCCTGAGACAGAGAAGAGTAGAGAACTGTCCCTGTGTGTCCTGAGACAGAGAAGACTAGAGAACTGTCCCTGTATGTCCTGGAGACAGAGAGACAGAGAACTGTCCCTGTGTCCTGAGACAGAGAAGAGTAGAGAACTGTCCCTGTGTGTCCTGAGACAGAGAAGACTAGAGAACTGTCCCTGTGTGTCCTGAGACAGAGAAGAGTAGAGAACTGTCCCTGTGTGTCCTGAGACAGAGAAGAGTAGAGAACTGTCCCTGTGTCCTGAGACAGAGAAGAGTAGAGAACTGTCCCTGTGTGTCCTGAGACAGAGAAGACTAGAGAACTGTCCCTGTGTCCTGAGACAGAGAAGACTAGAGAACTGTCCCTGTGTGTCCTGAGACAGAGGACTAGAGAACTGTCCCTGTGTCCTGAGACAGAAGACTAGAGAACTGTCCCTGTGTCCTGAGACAGAGAAGAGTAGAGAACTGTCCCTGTGTCCTGAGACAGAGAAGATAGAGAACTGTCCCTGTGTCCTGAGACAGAGAAGACTAGAGAACTGTCCCTGTATGTCCTGAGACAGAGAAGACTAGAGAACTGTCCCTGTGTCCTGAGACAGAGAAGACTAGAGAACTGTCCCTGTGTCCTGAGACAGAGAAGACTAGAGAACTGTCCCTGTGTCCTGAGACAGAGAAGACTAGAGAACTGTCCCTGTGTCCTGAGACAGAGAGGACCAGAGAACTGTCCCTGTGTCCTGGAGACAGAGAAGACTAGAGAACTGTCCCTGTGTGTCCTGAGACAGAGAAGACTAGAGAACTGTCCCTGTGTCCTGAGACAGAGAAGACTAGAGAACTGTCCCTGTGTCCTGAGACAGAGAAGACTAGAGAACTGTCCCTGTGTGTCCTGAGACAGAGAAGAGTAGAGAACTGTCCCTGTGTCCTGAGACAGAGAAGAGTAGAGAACTGTCCCTGTGTCCTGAGACAGAGAAGACTAGAGAACTGTCCCTGTGTCCTGAGACAGAGAAGAGTAGAGAACTGTCCCTGTGTCCTGAGACAGAGAAGACTAGAGAACTGTCCCTGTGTCCTGAGACAGAGAAGACTAGAGAACTGTCCCTGTGTCCTGAGACAGAGACTAGAGAACTGTCCCTGTGTCCTGAGACAGAGAAGACTAGAGAACTGTCCCTGTGTCCTGAGACAGAGAAGACTAGAGAACTGTCCCTGTGTGTCCTGAGACAGAGAAGACTAGAGAACTGTCCCTGATATGTCCTGAAGGTGGGACTCAGAGAACTGTCCCTGTGTCCTGAGACAGAGAAGACTAGAGAACTGTCCTGTGTCCTAGACAGAGAAAGTAGGGAACTGCCGTGATAACTAGGTGGTTTCCCTCAGGTCCTTTCTGTGTCATGTGATACTCAAGAACTCCGAGTTGACTACCTCTCCTCCTAGTTGACCTTTTATATGTTCTCTCCTCCTAGTTGACCTCTCCTCCTAGTTGACCTTTATATGTTCTCTCTCCTCCTTGTTGACCTTTTATATGTTCTCTCTCCTCCTAGTTGACCTTTTATATGTTCTCTCTCCTCCTAGTTGACCTTTATACGTTCCCTCCTCCTAGTTGACCTTTATACGTTCCCTCTCCTCCTAGTTGACCTTTATAATGTTCCCTCTCCTCCTAGTTGACCTTTATACGTTCCCTCTCCTCCTAGTTGACCTTTATATGTTCCCTCTCCTCCTAGTTGACCTTTATATGTTCCCTCTCCTCCTAGTTGACCTTTATATGTTCCCTCTCCTCCTAGTTGACCTTTATATATTCCCTCTCCTCCCAGTTGACCTTATACGTTCCCTCTCCTCCTAGTTGACCTTTATATGTTCCCTCTCCTCCTAGTTGACCTTTATATGTTCCCTCTCCTCCTAGTTGACCTTTATATGTTCCCTCTCCTCCTAGTTGACCTTATATGTTCCCTCTCCTCCTAGTTGACCTTTATATGTTCCCTCTCCTCCTAGTTGACTTTATAATGTTCCCTCTCCTCCTAGTTGACCTTTATATGTTCCCTCTCCTCCTAGTTGACCTTTATATGTTCCCACTCTCCTCCTAGTTGACCTTTATATGTTCCCTCTCCTCCTAGTTGACCTTTATATGTTCCCTCTCCTCCTAGTTGACCTTTTATATGTTCCCTCTCCTCCTAGTTGACCTTTATATGTTCCCTCTCCTCCTAGTTGACCTTTATATGTTCCCTCTCCTCCTAGTTGACCTTTATATGTTCCCTCTCCTCCTAGTTGACCTTATATGTTCTCTCTCCTCCTAGTTGACCTTTATACGTTCCCTCTCCTCCTAGTTGACCTTTATATGTTCCCTCTCCTCCTAGTTGACCTTTATATGTTCCCTCTCCTCCTAGTTGACCTTTATATGTTCCCTCTCCTCCTAGTTGACCTTTATATGTTCCCTCTCCTCCTAGTCACTCAGGTGAGTCCCTTTAATGGCTACTATTACGCAGATCCTTTATGCGTGAGTGTTCTGGTAATATAGGTCAGGTTGATTGTAATAGACGACTTCTCTCTCCCCGTCTCCCCTCTCTGTCTCTCTCTCTCTCTTTCTCCTCCCTCTCTCTCCAGTAGTGGGTACAGGAGGCTCCCAGAGCTGATGGACCAAGGAGGAGGCAACGTGGCTGGAGAGCTGACCCTGGCAGACTGAGGCTGTGCTGGCTACCCATCAGGCCTGGACCTTTTCTGGAGAAACACACTGGCAGGGAATCTGACGCAAGCTGAGACAGACAGACAGACAGACAGACAGACACAGACACAGACACACACACACACACACACACACACACACACACACACACACACACACACACACACACACACACACACACACACACACACACACACACACGGCACAGAGCTCACAAACCACCAGGGGAAGGGCTTTAGCCTTCCAGTCAGGGGAGCAGAGGGAATGTCACCCCAAGAACGCTGCACAGCCCAAGGTACAGTAGCAGAACACTCTGGGGGGGGGGTGTACAGTAGCAGAACACACTGGGGGGGGGGGGGGGCACAGTAGCAGAACACACTGAGGAGGGCTGGGAACAGTAGCAGAACACTCTGGGGGGGTACAGTAGCAGGGGGGGGGGGGTACAGTAGCAGAACACACTGAGGAGGGGCTGGGTACAGTAGCAGAACACTCTGGGGGGTACAGTAGCAGAACACTCTGGGGGGTACAGTAGCAGAACACACTGGGAGGGGCTGGGTACAGTAGCAGAACACACTGGGGGGGGCTGGGTACAGTAGCAGAACACACTGGGGGGCTGAGTACAGTAGCAGAACACACTGGGGGGGGGGGGTACAGTAGCAGAACACACTGGGGGGGGGGTACAGTAGCAGAACACACTGGGGGGGGCTGGGTACAGTAGCAGAACACTCTGGGGGCTGAGTACAGTAGCAGAACACACTGGGGGGGGGGTACAGTAGCAGAACACTCTGGGGGGGGGGCTGGGTACAGTAGCAGAACACTCTGGGGGGGGGGCTGGGTACAGTAGCAGAACACTCTGGGGGGGGTGGGTACAGTAGCAGAACACACTGGGGAGGGGCTGGGTACAGTAGCAGAACACTCTGGGGGCTGAGTACAGTAGCAGAACACACTGGGGGGGTACAGTAGCAGAACACTCTGGGGGCTGGGTACAGTAGCAGAACACTCTGGGGGGCTGGGTACAGTAGCAGAACACTCTGGGGGAGGGCTGGGTACAGTAGCAGAACACACTGGGGAGGGCTGGGTACAGTAGCAGAACACTCTGGGGGGGCTGGGTATAGTAGCAGAACACTCTGGGGGGGGCTGGGTACAGTAGCAGAACACTCTGGGGGGGGGGCTGGGTATAGTAGCAGAACACTCTGGGGGGGGGGCTGGGTACAGTAGCAGAACACTCTGGGGGGCTGGGTATAGTAGCAGAACACACTGGGGGGGGGTCTGGATACAGTAGTAGAACACTCTGGGGGGGGCTGGGTACAGTAGCAGAACACTCTGGGGGGGCTGGGTACAGTAGCAGAACACTCTGGGGGAGGGCTGGGTACAGTAGCAGAACACACTGGGGAGGGCTGGGTACAGTAGCAGAACACTCTGGGGGGGGGCTGGGTATAGTAGCAGAACACTCTGGGGGGGCTGGGTACAGTAGCAGAACACTCTGGGGGGCTGGGTATAGTAGCAGAACACTCTGGGGGGGCTGGGTACAGTAGCAGAACACTCTGGGGGGGGGGCTGGGTATAGTAGCAGAACACACTGGGGGGTCTGGATACAGTAGTAGAACACTCTGGGGGGGCTGGGTACAGTAGCAGAACACTCTGGGGGGGCTGGGTATAGTAGCAGAACACACTGGGGGGGGGGCTGGATACAGTAGTAGAACACACTGGGGGGGGGGGGGGCTGGGTACAGTAGCAGAACACACTGGGGCGGCTGGGTACAGTAGCAGAACACACTGGGGGGGGGGCTGGGTACAGTAGCAGAACACACTGGGGGGGCTGGGTACAGTAGCAGAACACACTGGGGGGGGGGCTGGGTACAGTAGCAGAACACTCTGGGGGGCTGGGTACAGTAGCAGAACACACTGGGGGCGGCTGGGTACAGTAGCAGAACACACTGGGGGGGGGGGGGGCTGGGTACAGTAGCAGAACACTCTGGGGGGCGGCTGGGTACA
>NW_027007413.1:82594-105094 GCF_036934945.1 Oncorhynchus masou masou | reverse complement strand
TAACTCTAATTCTAACCTAAAACCTAACCCTAATTCTAACCTAAAACCTAACTCTAATTCTAACCTAAAACCTAACTCTAATTCTAACCTAAAACCTAACCCTAATTCTAACCTAAAACCTAACCCCAACTCTAATTCTAACCTAAAACCTAACTCTAATTCTAACCTAAAACCTAACCCTAATTCTAACCTAAAACCTAACTCTAATTCTAACCTAAAACCTAACCCTAATTCTAACCTAAAACCTAACCCTAATTCTAACCTAAAACCTAACCCTAATTGTAACCTAAAACCTAACCCTAATTCTAACCTAAAACCTAACCCTAATTCTAACCTAAAACCTAACCCTAATTCTAACCTAAAACCTAACCCTAATTCTAACCTAAAACCTAACCCTAATTCTAACCTAAAACCTAACCCCAACTCTAATTCTAACCTAAAACCTAACTCTAATTCTAACCTAAAACCTAACCCTAATTCTAAACTAAAACCTAACCCTAATTCTAACCTAAAACCTAACCCTAATTCTAACCTAAAACCTAACCCTAATTCTAACCTAAAACCTAACCTTAATTCTAACCTAAAACCTAACTCTAATTCTAACCTAAAACCTAACCCTAATTCTAACCTAAAACCTAACCCAAATCTAACCTAAAACCTAACCCAACCCTAATTCTAACCTAAAACCTAACCCTAATTGTAACCTAAAACCTAACCCTAATTCTAACCTAAAACCTAACCCTAATTATAACCTAAAACCTAACCCTAATTCTAACCTAAAACCTAACCCTAATTCTAACCTAAAACCTAACCCTAATTCTAACCTAAAACCTAACCCTAATTCTAACCTAAAACCTAACTCTAATTCTGACCTAAAACCTAACCCTAATTCTAACCTAAAACCTAACCCTAATTCTAACCTAAAACCTAACCCTAATTCTAACCTAAAACCTAACCCCAACTCTAATTCTAACCTAAAACCTAACTCTAATTCTAACCTAAAACCTAACCCTAATTCTAACCTAAAACCTAACCCCAACTCTAATTCTAACCGGTTGACTTTACAGCCTCTCTCTTTGTCTTTCTCTCTCTCTCTCTGTGTTCTCTCTCTTCCTCTGTCTCACCCCTTGGTTCCTCCACTTGTTTGCTGAGCACATTTCAAATCCTTCCCAGAACCACCCTCTCTTCTCCAGGTCCAGGCACGCCAAAAACTGTTTTGTGATTTATTGACATGAATGGGTGGTTGCCACGGTTGCCAAAGCAATGCACATGAAGTGTTACAAATTAAAAACATGTTTGAGCAACAATAATATTATCAACAAACACAATTATAAATGGAGAATAACACACTAAAACTAAACAAACATCAACAATTGAGAAAGTATAATCACATATTATATTATATAAAAATATTTTGACAGGTCAGGACATAATCTGTAGCTAGATCTATAGTCTCTCATATTATGAGAGGTCAGGACATAATCTCTAGTTAGATCTATAGTCTCTAATATTATGACAGGTCAGGACATAATCTGTAGCTAGATCTATAGTCTCTAATATTATGACAGGTCAGGACTTAATCTGTAGCTAGATCTACAGTCTCTAATATAATTACAGGTCAGGACATAATTAGTGTATTTTGGTTACAGATTTCTATTAGTTAGAATTCTGTTATTTGTGATTGAGTGGCTGAATTTAGCTGGTGCTGTTGAGCTAGTTGCTCCAAAGGGAAAGCCTTGTGGTTATAATGTTCTGGATCACAGGGTGACTCTCTGGGCTGTGGGGTTTTGAATTAGAAAGCCTTGTGGTTATAATGTTCTGGATCACAGGGTGGGGTTTGAATTAGAAAGCCTTGTGGTTATAATGTTCTGGATCACAGGGTGGGGTTTGCATTAGAAAGCCTTGTGGTTATAATGTTCTGGATCACAGGGTGGGGTTTGCATTAGAAAGCCTTGTAGTTATAATGTTCTGGATCACAGGGTGAGAGGTGAGTCCAGAACTTGGTGGGTCTTTTCTCAATTTGGAACGCTATAGGATTCCCTAGGAAGCCGATACGGGCCGCTAGATGTGTATATCGTCTAGGATTGATGTGCATTCCACTCGTACCCTTGTCTGAACGCGGTGTGAAACATCCTAAATTGTCCCAAAAAATCAGAAAATGGTGTTTCATTAAGACAGTAGACATATCCCCCCCCCCCCCCGGCGGCCATTAAAGCCTTTGCAGCCTATATGGAGGATGCTTCACGTTCGAGCCGGTCCAGGGGTGGTGGGGACACAAGTGTATTACCGAGAATCATGCATGTAGATAGAGCTCCCATTATCGGTTGCCTAGGCTACGCTAGGGGGAATTTCCTTATCGGCTAGGTTTGGGGCATTTCTGTGCCCCAAACATGAACATTTTATCAGACACTCGTATCCAGAGCAATTTATAGGAGCAAGTGCCTTGCTCCAGGGAACATCAGCAGATTCTCCCCCTAGTCAGCTCGCCGATTTTAACCAGCAACCTTTCGATTACTGGCACAACCTCTTAACCCCTAGGCTACCTGTCACAACTAATAACACAGACCTCTTAACCCCTAGGCTACCGGCCACCCTAATAACACAGACCTCTTAACCCCTAGGCTACCTGCCACCCTAATAACACAGACCTCTTAACCCCTAGGCTACCTGTCACAACTAATAACACAGACCTCTTAACCCCTAGGCTACCGGCCACCCTAATAACACAGACCTCTTAACCCCTAGGCTACCTGCCACCCTAATAACACAGACCTCTTAGCCCCTAGGCTACCTGTCACAACTAATAACACAGACCTCTTAACCCCTAGGCTACCTGTCACAACTAATAACACAGACCTCTTAACCCCTAGGCTACCGGCCACCCTAATAACACAGACCTCTTAACCCCTAGGCTACCGGCCACCCTAATAACACAGACCTCTTAACCCCTAGGCTACCTGCCACCCTAATAACACAGACCTCTTAGCCCCTAGGCTACCTGTCACAACTAATAACACAGACCTCTTAACCCCTAGGCTACCGGCCACCCTAATAACACAGACCTCTTAACCCCTAGGCTACCTATCACAACTAATAACACAGACCTCTTAACCCCTAGGCTACCTGCCACCCTAATAACACAGACCTCTTAGCCCCTAGGCTATCTGCCACCCTAATAACACAGACCTCTTAACCCCTAGGCTACCTGCCACCCTAATAACACAGACCTCTTAGCCCCTAGGCTACCTGTCACAACTAATAACACAGACCTCTTAACCCCTAGGCTACCTGTCACAACTAATAACACAGACCTCTTAACCCCTAGGCTACCGGCCACCCTAATAACACAGACCTCTTAACCCCTAGGCTACCTGCCACCCTAATAACACAGACCTCTTAACCCCTAGGCTACCTGCCACCCTAATAACACAGACCTCTTAGCCCCTAGGCTACCTGTCACAACTAATAACACAGACCTCTTAACCCCTAGGCTACCGGCCACCCTAATAACACAGACCTCTTAACCCCTAGGCTACCGGCCACCCTAATAACACAGACCTCTTAACCCCTAGGCTACCTGCCACCCTAATAACACAGACCTCTTAGCCCCTAGGCTACCTGTCACAACTAATAACACAGACCTCTTAACCCCTAGGCTACCTGTCACAACTAATAACACAGACCTCTTAACCCCTAGGCTACCGGCCACCCTAATAACACAGACCTCTTAACCCCTAGGCTACCTATCACAACTAATAACACAGACCTCTTAACCCCTAGGCTACCGGCCACCCTAATAACACAGACCTCTTAACCCCTAGGCTACCGGCCACCCTAATAACACAGACCTCTTAGCCCCTAGGCTACCTGTCACAACTAATAACACAGACCTCTTAACCCCTAGGCTACCTGTCACAACTAATAACACAGACCTCTTAACCCCTAGGCTACCGGCCACCCTAATAACACAGACCTCTTAACCCCTAGGCTACCGGCCACCCTAATAACACAGACCTCTTAACCCCTAGGCTACCTGCCACCCTAATAACACAGACCTCTTAGCCCCTAGGCTACCTGTCACAACTAATAACACAGACCTCTTAACCCCTAGGCTACCTGTCACAACTAATAACACAGACCTCTTAACCCCTAGGCTACCGGCCACCCTAATAACACAGACCTCTTAACCCCTAGGCTACCTATCACAACTAATAACACAGACCTCTTAACCCCTAGGCTACCTGCCACCCTAATAACACAGACCTCTTAGCCCCTAGGCTATCTGCCACCCTAATAACACAGACCTCTTAACCCCTAGGCTACCGGCCACCCTAATAACACAGACCTCTTAACCCCTAGGCTACCGGCCACCCTAATAACACAGACCTCTTAACCCCTAGGCTACCTGCCACCCTAATAACACAGACCTCTTAGCCCCTAGGCTACCTGTCACAACTAATAACACAGACCTCTTAACCCCTAGGCTACCTGTCACAACTAATAACACAGACCTCTTAACCCCTAGGCTACCGGCCACCCTAATAACACAGACCTCTTAACCCCTAGGCTACCTATCACAACTAATAACACAGACCTCTTAGCCCCTAGGCTACCGGCCACCCTAATAACACAGACCTCTTAACCCCTAGGCTACCGGCCACCCTAATAACACAGACCTCTTAGCCCCTAGGCTACCGGCCACCCTAATAACACAGACCTCCTACACCACTTTTACACCACTCACACCTCTATGGAATCAAAGGCTTTTGATAGTCTATAAAACAGGCAAATATCTTTTGTGAGTTTGGCGGACATGTTTTTTGACCAAGGTTTGGAGGGAAAAGGAAAGGAAGGGGAGACCTAGTCAGCTGTACAACTGACTGCATTTAACCATGTGTCTTCCGTATTTAACCCAACCCCTTTGAATCAGAGAGGTGCCAGGGGTGCCTTCGGTTCATACCCCACAGACATATGTTAATGGTGAGTGGTTAGCATGTCTTAGGGGTATGATATAAAATGCTAACCTCCCCTGTTATTGGTAATGGTGAGAGGTTAGCATGTCTTAGGGGTATGATATTAAATGCTAACCTCCTGTGTTATTGTAATGGTGAGAGGTTAGCATGTCTTAGGGGTATGATATAAAATGCTAACCTTCCGTGTTATTGTAATGTTGAGAGGTTAGCATGTCTTAGGGGTATGATATAAAATGCTAACCTCCTGTGTTATTGTAATGGTGAGAGGTTAGCATGTCTTAGGGGTATGATATAAAATGCTAACCTTCCGTGTTATTGTAATGGTGAGAGGTTAGCATGTCTTAGGGGTATGATATAAAATGCTAACCTCCCCTGTTATTGGTAATGGTGAGAGGTTAGCATGTCTTAGGGGTATGCTATAAAATGCTAACCTCCCGTGTTATTGTAATGGTGAGAGGTTAGCATGTCTTAGGGGTATGATATAAAATGCTAACCTCCCGTGTTATTGGTAATGGTGAGAGGTTAGCATGTCTTAGGGGTATGATATAAAATGCTAACCTCCCGTGTTATTGTAATGGTGAGAGGTTAGCATGTCTTAGGGGTATGATATAAAATGCTAACCTTCCGTGTTATTGTAATGTTGAGAGGTTAGCATGCCTTAGGGGTATGATATAAAATGCTAACCTCCTGTGTTATTGTAATGGTGAGAGGTTAGCATGTCTTAGGGGTATGATATAAAATGCTAACCTTCCGTGTTATTGTAATGGTGAGAGGTTAGCATGTCTTAGGGGTATGATATAAAATGCTAACCTCCCCTGTTATTGGTAATGGTGAGAGGTTAGCATGTCTTAGGGGTATGATATAAAATGCTAACCTCCCGTGTTATTGTAATGGTGAGAGGTTAGCATGTCTTATGGGTATGATATAAAATGCTAACCTCCCGTGTTATTGTAATGGTGAGAGGTTAGCATGTCTTAGGGGTATGATATAAAATGCTAACCTCCCGTGTTATTGTAATGGTGAGAGGTTAGCATGTCTTAGGGGTATGATATAAAATGCTAACCTCCCGTGTTATTGTAATGGTGAGAGGTTAGCATGTCTTAGGGGTATGATATAAAATGCTAACCTCCTGTGTTATGGTAATGGTGAGAGGTTAGCATGTCTTAGGGGTATGATATAAAATGCTAATCTCCTGTGTTATTGTAATGTTGAGAGGTTAGCATGTCTTAGGGGTATGATATAAAATGCTAATCTCCTGTGTTATTGTAATGGTGAGAGGTTAGCATGTCTTAGGGGTATGATATAAAATGCTAACCTCCTGTGTTATTGTAATGGTGAGAGGTTAGCATGTCTTAGGGGTATGATATAAAATGCTAACCTCCCGTGTTATTGGTAATGGTGAGAGGTTAGCATGTCTTAGGGGTATGATATAAAATGCTAACCTCCTGTGTTATTGTAATGGTTAGAGGTTAGCATGTCTTAGGGGTATGATATAAAATGCTAACCTCCCGTGTTATTGTAATGGTGAGAGGTTAGCATGTCTTAGGGTATGATATAAAATGCTAACCTCCCGTGTTATTGTAATGGTGAGAGGTTAGCATGTCTTAGGGTATGATATAAAATGCTAACCTTCCGTGTTATTGTAATGGTGAGAGGTTAGCATGTCTTAGGGGTATGATATAAAATGCTAACCTCCCGTGTTATTGTAATAGTGAGAGGTTAGCATGTCTTAGGGGAATGATCTTTGACCTTCTGTAACTTTCTCACTCATCATTATTCACAATTCATTCAGGATTATCCGTAATCATGGAAGCATTCACATTAACGTCGAAGAGTTTATAAATATAGTATATTATTATTTATAATAAAATGGACTCCTAAATGACAGAGGGAGACAGAGACAGAATGAGTAAGAGAGCAAGGGAGCGAGAGAGGGAGACTATCATGTTTTACCTTTTGTTGTGTAACCTGGGTAAATGAGATTGTATTGAGTGTATTATATGTATTTTAGGTTTAAAGCGTTATATTAATCAATGGTTTCACTGCATTGCAGCCAGTCTATGTGACTTGCTCTATCAAAACAGATTCAGAGTTTTTTCTGGAAAGAGGAGAATGTCAGCTTTCTAATGATTCCAACGCTATCTCTCTACTCCAAATACCAAGCGAGTTACGTGCCATTACACTCAGAGTGTCACCAAACCAGTTTGCAGTTACTTTTTAAGACATTTATTCAAATAATGAATAACAATTATTTACTCCCAGCACAACGTGACTATTTAAAACTCTAGCTATTTCTCTCACACGGGAATCCATCGATACAAAGCTAATCTAGCTAGCCAAGGTGCCCCTGAACAGGCAGTTAACCCACTGTTCCTAGGCCGTCATTGAAAATAAGAATTTGTTCTTAACTGACTTGCCTAGTTAAATAAAGGTACAATTAAAATTAAATTTAAATTAAAAAGGTGAAGGCCAGCTGCTAGTGATAGTAGCTACGAGGGATATTAGACAGAATTGAAGAGCGAGAGAGACAGTAGCCTGAGGTAAACTTTTTGTCTATATTACTATTATATGACTATTGCAGCTTCCTATTGAAAATATATAGCTAGCTAGGCTGTGATTCATTCATGACTTGGGAATAGGAGAGGGTTTTGTGCAGATACAAGCTGGCCTTTTTGCGAAAGCAGGTAAACGTTAGCTGACGTGTTGGAAGCTAGCATCCACCGAACCGATGCGAAAGCAGGTAAACGTTAGCTGACGTGTTGGAAGCTAGCATCCACCGAACCGATGCGAAAGCAGGTAAACGTTAGCTGACGTGTTAGAAGCTAGCATCCACCGAACCGATGCGAAAGCAGGTAAACGTTAGCTGACGTGTTGGAAGCTAGCACCCACCGAACCGATGCGAAAGCAGGTAAACGTTAGCTGACGTGTTGGAAGCTAGCACCCACCGAACCGATGCGAAAGCAGGTAAACGTTAGCTGACGTGTTAGAAGCTAGCGTCCACCGAACCGATGCGAAAGCAGGTAAACGTTAGCTGACGTGTTGGAAGCTAGCATCCACCGAACCGATGCGAAAGCAGGAAAACATTAGCTGACGTGTAAGTAGTAGTGCTCCGCTGTTATATTTGATCCTACGTTTATAAGACTAAAAAACTATATTCATACTCTGAATTTGAATTCTGGTCCACATTTGCGCGAGCGACACTTACATATTTCAACATGCACATGATGCACGTAGTTGAACACTGACATTTACAATAATCATACGACATGTCACATAGCTATGGTAGATTAGGCCTGTTTCTTCTTCCTGGTCTACCCCTAAGGCCTAATACCACCCCACACATCCCCTATTATTACCCTAATGCCCCCCCCCCACACACACGTCTCCTATCGTTCCCCTGAAGCCCCCTCAGACAGGTAAAGCCCAGAGGGGAGCAGAGGCAGATTTAAATAGCTTAAAGTGGCTTCTACAGTTCTAGGATGGGTATAGTGGAGTGTTGTCAGATTATGTTTAGGAACCATTCAGCGCGTGTGTGTGTGTGTGTGTGTGTGTGTGTGTGTGTGTGTGTGTGTGTGTGTGTGTGTGTGTGTGTGTGTGTGTGTGTGTGCGTGCGTGCGTGCGTGCGTGCGTGCGTGCGTGCGTGCGTGCGTGTGCAAATGTCATCCCTCAACCAGCAAGGAATCGTCATGCTTAACCGAGAAAAAGGAAGAACAAGGAGAGATTGAAAAAAAAAGAAAAAGAAAAAGAGAGAAAACTACAAAGTCTCCTAAAATCTATTCAGGAGGTGTCAGCTTTCAACGGCATGTTGACACACGCCTACGTCTCCTAGGAAACGCTTGCCCCGGCTCAGTTATCAGCCCAGCTCCATGGCACGCAATTATCCAATTATCTGCATGCCCTGAATCAGCACATCAAGTCACATGACAGATCTTTCGGTGAGCTTCCACAACACCTCCCGATTTGCATGTAACTCTTGTCTTTCCAGTTCTCAGTCCTGTCTTTCTCTCTTCTCTCTCTCTCTCTCTCTCTCTCTCTCTCTCTCTATCTCTCTCTCTCTCCTCACTCTTTTCTCAATCTCCTCCTCTCACCCTCTTATCTCTGTTTCTTCAGGAGGGGAGAGACTGAGGTAGGGAGGGGAGAGACGGAGGTAGGGAGGGGAGAGACAGAGGTAGGGAGGGGAGAGACTGGGGTAGGGAGGGGAGAGACAGAGGTAGGGAGGGGAGAGACTGAGGTAGGGAGGGGAGAGACAGAGGTAGGGAGGGAGAGACAGAGGTAGGGAGGGGAGAGACTGGGGTAGGGAGGGGAGAGACAGAGGTAGGGAGGGGAGAGACTGGGGTAGGGAGGGAGAGACGGAGGTAGGGAGGGGAGAGACAGAGGTAGGGAGGGGAGAGACAGAGGTAGGGAGGGGAGAGACAGAGGTAGGGAGGGGAGAGACTGGGGTAGGGAGGGGAGAGACTGGGGTAGGGAGGGGAGAGACAGAGGTAGGGAGGGGAGAGACTAGGGTAGGGAGGGGAGAGACGGAGGTAGGGAGGGGAGAGACAGAGGTAGGGAGGGGAGAGACAGAGGTAGGGAGGGGAGAGACTAGGGTAGGGAGGGGAGAGACTAGGGTAGGGAGGGGAGAGACGGAGGTAGGGAGGGGAGAGACAGAGGTAGGGAGGGGAGAGACTAGGGTAGGGAGGGGAGAGACAGAGGTAGGGAGGGGGAGAGACGGAGGTAGGGAGGGGAGAGACTGGGGTAGGGAGGGGAGAGACAGAGGTAGGGAGGGGAGAGACTGGGGTAGGGAGGGGAGAGACAGAGGTAGGGAGGGGAGAGACAGAGGTAGGGAGGGGAGAGACAGAGGTAGGGAGGGGAGAGACAGAGGTAGGGAGGGGAGAGACAGAGGTAGGGAGGGGAGAGACAGAGGTAGGGAGGGGAGAGACAGAGGTAGGGAGGGGAGGGACAGAGGTAGGGAGGGGAGAGACAGAGTTAGGGAGGGGAGAGACTGGGGTAGGGAGGGGAGAGACAGAGGTAGGGAGGGGAGAGACTGGGGTAGGGAGGGGAGAGACGGAGGTAGGGAGGGGGAGACGGAGGTAGGGAGGGGAGAGACTGGGGTAGGGAGGGGAGAGACAGAGGTAGGGAGGGGAGAGACAGAGGTAGGGAGGGAGAGACAGAGGTAGGGAGGGGAGAGACTGGGGTAGGGAGGGGAGAGACTGGGGTAGGGAGGGAGAGACAGAGGTAGGGAGGGGAGAGACTGGGGTAGGGAGGGGAGAGACAGAGGTAGGGAGGGGAGAGACAGAGGTAGGAGGGGGGAGAGACAGAGGTAGGGAGGGGAGAGACAGAGGAAGGGAGGGGAGAGACAGAGGTAGGGAGGGGAGAGACAGAGGTAGGGAGGGGAGAGACAGAGGTAGGGAGGGGAGAGACTGAGGTAGGGAAGGGAGAGACTGAGGTAGGGAGGGGAGGGACTGAGGTAGGGAGGGGAGAGACAGAGGTAGGGAGGGGAGAGACAGAGGTAGGGAAGGGAGAGACTGAGGTAGGGAGGGGAGGGACTGAGGTAGGGAGGGGAGTGACAGAGGTAGGGAGGGGAGAGACAGAGGTAGGGAGGGGAGAGACTGGGGTAGGGAGGGGGAGACGGAGGTAGGGAGGGGAGAGACAGAGGTAGGGAGGGGAGAGACAGAGGTAGGGAGGGGAGAGACAGAGGTAGGGAGGGGAGAGACGGATGTAGGGAGGGGAGAGACGGATGTAGGGGCGGGAGAGACTGAGGTAGGGAGGGGAGAGACAGAGGTAGGGAGGGGAGAGACTGGGGTAGGGAGGGGAGAGACAGAGGTAGGGAGGGGAGAGACTGAGGTAGGGAGGGAGACTGAGGTAGGGAGGGAGAGACAGAGGTAGGGAGGGGAGAGACGGAGGTAGGGAGGGGGAGAGACTGAGGTAGGGAGGGGAGAGACAGAGGTAGGGAGGGGAGAGACAGAGGTAGGGAGGGGAGAGACAGAGGTAGGGAGGGGAGAGACAGAGGTAGGGAGGGGAGAGACTGAGGTAGGGAGGGGAGAGACTGAGGTAGGGAGGGGAGGGACTGAGGTAGGGAGGGGGAGACGGAGGTAGGGAGGGGGAGACGGAGGTAGGGAGGGGAGAGACAGAGGTAGGGAGGGCCTCTGCTGGAAAGGGCAGGGAAGGGTCTGGGTCGATGCTGGTATTGAGGGCAGGCAGGGGACAGCGAAGCCTGCGGGGAAGGGCAGAATGGTAGGGTCCTGGGTCACACTGAGCTGTCAAATCCTGCCTCTACACCCTGGGAGGCATCAGTACAGAGAGGTCAACGAGACACTGCTGACCCTACTGCTGACAGAGCTAACCCACCACAACACAGCACAGCCTGCCCTACATACAGACAGATAGACTCACAGGCACACACACACACACACACACACACAGACACACACACACACAGACACACACACACACACACACACACACACACACACACACACACACACACACACACACACACACACACACACACACACACACACACACACACACACACACACACACACACACACACACACACACACACACACACACACACACACACACACACACACACACACACACACACACACACACACACACACACACACACACACACACACACACACACACACACACACACACACACACACAGTGGGGTGTGTTTATACCAGTTACACCAGTCCAGAAGAGTATCCTGATGCATCACACCAGAGAAACTACAACCTGCTCTTTATTAGAGCCTTCATTAAGTATTCACACCATTTGACTGTTTCCATATGTAGTTGTGTCTACAGCCTGAATTAAATGTACATCAATGATACAAAATATCAATTTAATAAATGTTTAATACCCCAAAAGGTCAAAGTGGAATTTTGTTTATAAAACATTAAATCCTGAAGTGTGTTGAGTCAGTAAGTATCCAAGCCTTTTGTTATGGCGCCTAAATACATGTAGGAGTCAAAATGTGCAGAACGAGTTGCATAATGGGCTCATTCCGTGTTAAATAATAGTGGTTGACATTATTTTGTCATAACTACGCCCTCGCTGTACCCCACACATACAATGATCTGTACGGTCCCTCAATCAGGTAGTACATTTCAAGCACAGATTCAACGACAAAGACAAGGGAGGTTTTCTGATGCCTCGCAAAGAAGGGCACCTATTGGTGGATGGATAAAGAAAGAAAAGCAGACCCTTTGAGTTTGCTGAAGTTATTAATTACCCTTCGGAGGGTGTACAAATACACCCAGTCACTACAAATACACCCAGTCACTACAAATACACCCAGTCACTACAAATACACCCAGTCACTACAAATACACCCAGTCACTACAAATACACCCAGTCACTACAAATACACCCAGTCACTACAAATACACCCAGTCACTACAAATACACCCAGTCACTACAAAAACACCCAGTCACTACAAATACACCCAGCCACTACAAATACACCCAGTCACTACAAATACACCCAGTCACTACAAATACACCCAGTCACTACAAATACACCCAGTCACTACAAATACACCCAGTCACTACAAATACACCCAGTCACTACAAATACACCCAGTCACTACAAATACACCCAGTCACTACAAATACACCCAGTCACTACAAATACACCCAGTCACTATAAATACACCCAGTCACTACAAATACACTCAGTCACTACAAATACACCCAGTCACTACAAATACACCCAGTCACTACAAATACACCCAGGCACTACAAATACACTCAGTCACTACAAATACACCCAGTCACTACAAATACACTCAGTCACTACAAATACACCCAGTCACTACAAATACACCCAGGCACTACAAATACACCCAGTCACTACAAATACACCCAGTCACTACAAATACACAAGCCTTCCTGACTCAGTACCAATACACCCAGTCACTACAAGCCTTCCTGACTCAGTACCAATACACCCAGTCACTACAAATATACAAATATACAAACCTTCCTAACTCAGTACCAATACACCCAGTCACTACAAATATACAAATATACAAACCTTCCTAACTCAGTACCAATACACCCAGTCACTACAAATATACAAATATACAAACCTTCCTAACTCAGTACCAATACACCCAGTCACTACAAATATACTACAAGCCTTCCTGACTCAGTACCAATACACCCAGTCACTACAAGCCTTCCTAACTCAGTACCAATACACCCAGTCACTACAAATATACAAATATACAAACCTTCCTAACTCAGTACCAATACACCCAGTCACTACAAACCTTCCTAACTCTATACTTCCGGCGCCGACAGAGATGGCCGCCTCACTTCGCGTTCCTCGGAAACTATGCAGTTTTTTGTTTTTTTTACGTGTTATTTCTTACATTAGTACCCCAGGTCATCTTAGGTTTCATTACATACAGTCGAGAAGAACTACTGAATATAAGAGCAGCGTCAACTCACCATCAGTACGACCAAGAATATGACTTTCGCGAAGCGGATCCTGTGTTCTGCCTTTCAACCAGGACAACGGAATGGATCCCAGCCGGCGACCCAAAAAAACGACTTCGTAAAAGAGGGAAACGAAGCGGTCTTCTGGTCAGACTCCAGAGACGGGCACATCGTGCACCACTCTCATCGTGCACCACTCGTATACTTCTCGCCAATGTCCAGTCTCTTGACAACAAGGTTGGTGAAATCCGACCCCCAAGCAGACACATCAATGGCTCTGAACGAACTTTATTTGACTCTTTGCAAACTGGAATCCATACATCCTGAGGCTGCATTCATTGTAGCTGGGGATTTTAACAAGGCTAATTTGAAAACAAGACTCCCTAAATTGTATCAGCATATCGATTGCGCAACCAGGGCTGGCAAAACCTTGGATCATTGCTATTCTAACTTCCGTGACGCATATAAGGCCCTGCCCCGCCCTCCTTTCGGAAAATCTGACCACGACTCCATTTTGTTGATCCCTGCCTACAGACAGAAACTGAAACAAGAAGCTCCCACACTGAGGTCTGTCCAACGCTGGTCCGACCAATCTGATTCCACACTCCAAGACTGCTTCCATCACGTGGTCTGGGATATGTTTCGTATTGCGTCAGACAACAACATTGACGAATACGCTGATTCGGTGTGCGAGTTCATTAGAACGTGCGTTGAAGATGTCGTTCCCATAGCAACGATTAAAACATTCCCAAACCAGAAACCGTGGATTGATGGCAGCATTCGCGTGAAACTGAAAGCGCGAACCACTGCTTTTAATCAGGGCAAGCTGACCGGAAACATGACCGAATGTAGCTATTCCCTCCACAAGGCAATCAAACAAGCTAAGCGTCAGTATAGAGACAAAGTAGAATCTCAATTCAACGGCTCAGACACAAGAGGTATGTGGCAGGGTCTACAGTCAATCACGGATTACAAAAAGAAAACCAGCCCCGTCACGGACCAGGATGTCTTGCTCCCAGGCAGACTAAATAACTTTTGCCCGCTTTGAGGACAATACAGTGCCACTGACACGGCCTGCAACCAAAACATGCGGCCTCTCCTTCACTGCAGCCGAGGTGAGTAAAACATTTAAACGTGTTAACCCTCGCAAGGCTGCAGGCCCAGACGGCATCCCCAGCCGCGCCCACAGAGCATGCGCAGACCAGCTGGCTGGTGTGTTTACGGACATATTCAATCAATCCCTATCTCAGTCTGCTGTTCCCACATGCTTCAAGAGGGCCACCATTATTCCTGTTCCCAAGAAAGCTAAGGTAACTGAGCTAAACGACTACCGCCCTGTAGCACTCACTTCCGTCATCATGAAGTGCTTTGAGAGACTAGTCAAGGACCATATCACCTCCACCCTACCTGACACCCTAGACCCACTCCAATCTGCTTACCGCCCAAATAGGTCCACAGACGACGCAATCTCAACCACACTGCACACTGCCCTAACCCATCTGGACAAGAGGAATACCTATGTGAGAATGCTGTTCATCGACTACAGCTCGGCATTTAACACCATAGTACCCTCCAAGCTCGTCATCAAGCTCGAGACCCTGGGTCTCGACCCCGCCCTGTGCAACTGGGTACTGGACTTCCTGACGGGCCGCCCCCAGGTGGTGAGGGTAGGCAACAACATCTCCACCCCGCTGATCCTCAACACTGGGGCCCCACAAGGGTGCGTTCTGAGCCCTCTCCTGTACTCCCTGTTCACCCACGACTGCGTGGCCACGCACGCCTCCAACTCAATCATCAAGTTTGCAGACGATACAACCCTGGTAGGCTTGATTACCAACAACGACGAGACGGCCTACAGGGAGGAGGTGAGGGCCCTCGGAGTGTGGTGTCAGGAAAATAACCTCGCACTCAACGTCAACGTCAACAAAACTAAGGAGATGATTGTGGACTTCAGGAAACAGCAGAGGGAACACCCCTATCCACATCGATGGAACAGTAGTGGAGAGGGTCGTAAGTTTTAACCTCTTACACTTATGGTGGCGCTATTTCATTTTTGGAAGAAAAACGTTCCCGTTTTAAACAAGATATTTTGTCACAAAAAGATGCTCGACTATGCATATAATTGCTACTGTTCGAAAGAAAACACTCTGACGTGTCCAGAAATACAAATATCTTCTCTGTGCGTGCCCTTTAACGTGAGCTTCAGGCAAAACCAAGATGACTTGGCATCCAGGAAATGACAAGGATTTTTGAGGCTCTGTCTTTCATGATCTCCTTATATGGCTGTGAACGCAAGAGGAATGAGTCTGCCCTTTCTGTCGTTTCCCCAAGGTGTCTGCAGCATTGTGACGTATTTGTAGGCAGATCGTTGGAAGATTGACCATAAGAGACCACATTTACCACGTGTCCGCCCGGTGTCCTGCGCCGAAATTGGTGCGCAAAAGTCACCTGCCAGTATTTTTCCATGGGGCACAGAGAGAGAAGCAAGCTTCCACGAACTGCATGTCAATGAAGAGATATGTGAAAAAACACCTTGAGGATTGATTCCAAACAACGTTTGCCATGTTTCGGTCGATATTATGTAGTTAATCCGGAAAAAGTTTCACGTTGTAGGTGACTGCATTTTCGGTTCGTTTCGGTAGCCAGGCGCAATGTAGAAAACGGAACGATTTCTCCTACACACAGACGCTTTCAGGAAACACTGCGCATCTGGTATGTGGCTGGGAGTCTCCTCATTGAAAACATCAGAAGCTCTTCAAAGGTAAATGATTTTATTTATTTGGTTATCTGGCTTTTGTGAAAATGTTGCGTGCTACATGCTACACAAAATGCTATGCTAGCTTTGCATACTCTTACACAAATTAGTCAATTTCTATGGTTCAAAAGCATATTTTGAAAATCTGAGATGACAGTGTTGTTAAGAAAAGGCTAAGCTTGAGAGCAAACGCATTATTTTAATTTTATTTGCGATTTTCAGAAATCGTTAACGTTGCGTTATGCTAATGAGCCTGAGGCTTAGTCACAATCCCGGATCCGGGATGGGGAGTTTCAAGAGGTTAAGTTCCTCGGCATACACATCACAGGCAAACTGAATTGGTCCACTCACACAGACAGCATCGTGAAGAAGGCGCAGCAGCGCCTCTTCAACCTCAGGAGGCTGAAGAAATTCAGCTTGTCACCAAAAGCATTCACAAACTTCTACAGATGCACAATCGAGAGCATCCTGGCGGGCTGTATCACCGCCTGGTACGGCAACTGCTCCGCCCTCAACCGTAAGGCTCTCCAGAGGGTAGTGAGGTCTGCACAACGCATCATCGGGGGCAAACTACCTGCCCTCCAGGACACCTACACCACCCGATGTTACAGGAAGGCCATAAAGATCGTCAAGGACAACAACCACCCGAGCCACTGCCTGTTCACCCCTTTATCATCCAGAAGGCGAGGTCAGTACAGGTGCATCAAAGCTGGGAACGAGAGACTGAAAAACAGCTTCTATCTCAAGGCCATCAGACTGTTAAACAGCCACCACTAACATTGAGTGGCTGCTGCCAACACACTGACTCAACTCCAGCCACTTTAATAATGGGAATTGATGGGAAATGATGTAAAATATATCACTAGCCACTTTAAACAATGCTACCTAATATAATGTTTACATACCCTACATTATTCATCTCATATGTATACGTATATACTGTACTCTATATCATCTACTGCATCGTTATGTAATACATGTATCACTAGCCACTTTAACTATGCCACTTTGTTTACATACTCATCTCATATGTATATACTGTACTCGATACCATCTACTGTATCTTGCCTATGCTGCTCTGTACCATTACTCATTCATATATCTTTATGTACATATTCTTTATCCCCCTACACTTGTGTGTATAATACAGTAGTTTTGGAATTGTTAGTGAGATTACTTGTTGGTTATTACGGCATTGTCGGAACTAGAAGCACAAGCATTTCGCTACACTTGCACTAACATCTGCTAACCATGTGTATGTGACAAATAAGATTTGATTTGATTTGAACTCAGTACAAATACACCCAGTCACTACAAACCTTCCTGACTCAGTACCAATACACCCAGTCACTACAAATATACAAGCCTTCCTAACTCAGTACCAATACACCAGTCACTACAAATATACAAACCTTCCTAACTCAGTACCAATACACCCAGTCACTACAAATATACAAACCTTCCTAACTCAGTACCAATACACCCAGTCACTACAAATATACAAACCTTCCTAACTCAGTACCATTACACCCAGTCACTACAAGCCTTCCTGACTCAGTACCAATACACCCAGTCACTACAAATATACAAGCCTTCCTAACTCAGTTGACTGAGGGATGGAGGAGAGATGGAGAGGATTGGTGCTGCTCAGTTGCTCTGGGTTACATTTCCCCTGCAAACATTCTCTACTGTGTGTGTGTGTGTGTGTGTGTGTGTGTGTGTGTGTGTGTGTGTGTGTGTGTGTGTGTGTGTGTGTGTGTGTGTGTGTGTGTGTGTGTGTGTGTGTGTGTGTGTGTGTGTGTGTGTGTGTGTGTGTGAGCTGCAACTCTCCTTCCGCCCCTACCACTGCCTGCTCTCTCTCTCTCTCTCTCTCTCCTCTCTCCTCTCTCTCTCTCTCTCTCTGTGTCTCTCTCTCTCTCTGTCTCTCTGTCTCTCTCTCCCCCTCTCTCTGTCTCTCTCTCCCCCTCTCTCTGTCTCTCTCCCCCGTCTCTCTTTCTCCCCCCCCCCTCTCTCTGTCTCTCCCCCCCTCTCTCTGTCTCCCCCCACCATCTCTCTGTCTCCCCCTCTCTCTGCTACACTCCAGTGAGTCCTGCAAGCACTCTGCTGTCATATTAGCAAACAATGCTAGTGAACACTGGCAGTCAGCCGGGTCCAGAAGCAGCAGCTAGAGCAGAGGCCCACTGCTGGGGGTTATGCAAAAGTTTATTAAAAACACAGAAACAACCAGCAATGTAGGTGACCAAACACTACTACTGTTACTACAACTACTACAACTACTATTACTACTAATACTACTACTACTACTAGAACTAATACAACTACAACTACTATTACTACTAATACTACTACTGCTAATAATACTACAACTACTACCTCTACTACTATTACTTCTAATACTATTACAACTACTACTACTACTATTACTACGAATACTACTACAACAACTACTACTACTACTACTACAACTACTACTACTACTAATATTACTACGACTACTACTACTACTACTACAACAGCTACTACTACTACTACTATTACTACTACTACTACTACTAATACTACCACTACTACTACCACTACTACAACTACTACTATTACTACTACTACTACCACTACTACAACTACTACTACAACTACTAGTACTACTACTAATAATACTATTACTACTACTACAACAACTACTACTACTGCTACCACCACTACTACTACAACTACTACTACTACTATTACCACTACTACTACCACTACTATTACTACTACCACCACCACTACTACTACTACCACTAATACTACCACTACTATTACTACTACCACCACCACTACTACTACTACTACTACGATTACTACTACTACTACCATTACACCTACTATTACTACTACCACTACTACTACCACTATAAACACTACTACTACAAACACTACTATTATCACTTCAACTAACACTATTCCTACAAACACAACTAATACTAACACTACCTTTACTACTACTACCACCACCACCGCTACTACTACTACTACTACTACTACTACTACCACCGTTACTACTACTACTACTACCACTACCACTACAACTACTACCACCATTACTACTACTACTACCACTACCACTACTACTACTACCACCATTACTACTACTGCTACCGCCGCCACCACCGCTGCTGCTGCTGCTACTACTATGACTACTACTACTACCACTACAAACACCACGCTACTACTACTACTACTACCACTACAACTACTACTCGCCACTGCAACTGCCGCTGCTGCTGCCACTATAAAACACTGCTGCTACAAACACTGCTGTTGTCGTCGGCCCCAACGCTGTTACTACAAACACTACTAATACTCACCACTGCCTTTGCTGCTGCTACCACCACCACCACACCGCTACTACTACTACTACTACCACAACTGCTGCTATTACTGCTGCTGCTACTACTACTGCTACCACCGTTTACTGCTACTGCTGCCACTGCTGCTACTGCTACTGCTACCACTGCAACAACTGCTGCTACTACAACAACAACTGCTGCTGTTGCCACCATTATACTGCTGCTGCTTATACTGCTGCTGCCAACTGCTTGTGCTGCTGCTACTACTTATACTGCTACTGCTACTACTTATACTGCCACTGCTGCTACTGCTGCTGCTGGCTTATACTGCTGCTACTACTTATACTACCGCTGTATGCTGCTGCTACTTATACTAATACTATTGCTGCTGCCGCTCACTGCTGCTGCTGCTGCTGCTGCTGCCGCTGTTATTACTACTTATACTACTGCTGCTTATACTGCTGCTTACTACTGCTGCTGCTGCTGCTGCCGCTGCTGCTGCTTATGCTGCTGCTGCTGTGGGCACTGCTGCTACTGCCGCTGCTGCTGCTTGTACTGCTAAACTACTGCTGCTGCCGCCACTGCTGCTGCTTATACTACTCGTTGCTGCTGCTGCTGCTGGTACTGCTGCTGCTGCTACTATTACTGCTACTGCTGCTGCTGCTGCTACTAGTGGTGCTGCTGCCACTGCTGCTACTACCACTGCTGCTGCTGCTGCTGTGCTACTACAACTTATACTACTGCTGCTACTGCCACTACTAATACCACTACTTATACTACTACTACTGCTACCGCTACTACTACAACCACTGCTGCTGCTTATACTGCTACTACTACAACTTATGTGCTGCTGCTGCTGCTGCTGTCGCTACTTGTGCTACTGCTGCTACTCTATACTGCTGCTGCTGCCGCTGCTACTACTGCTGCTACTACTTATACTATCACTGCTGCTATCTATACTAATGTCACTGCTGCCGCTGCTGCTGCTACTGCTGCTGCTGCTGCTATTGCTGTCTGCTGCTGCTACTAATGTCACTGCTGGCTGCTACTAGTAACTGTCTGCTGCTACTGCTGCTGCTGCTTCTGCCGCACTGCTACTGCTCTGCTGCTGCTAATGCTGCTGCTATTGCTGTCACTGCTGCTGCTGCTGCCGCCACTACCACCACCGACGACCACTGCTGCCACTGCTGCTGCTGCTGCTACTGCTGCTGCTTCTGCCGCTGCTGCTGCTACTGCTCACTACTGCTGTCTACCACTGCCGCTGCTGCTGCTACCGCTGCTGCTGCTCACCGCTGCTGCTCCTGCTGCTGCTATTAAGGTGCTGGCTCACTGCTCCTGCTGCTGCTACTGCCGCTGCTGCTGCTCTGCTGCTGCGCTGCCGCTGCTGCTCTGCTGCTACTGCTGGCGCTGCCACTATTAATGCATGCCACTGCTACCACTACTGCTGCTATGCCGCCGCTGCTGCTATGCCACTGCTGCTGCTGCTGCTCCTGCTGCCGCTGCTGCTCCAGCAACTGACTACTGCTCCTGCTACTGCGAACTGGTGATAATGCTGCCACTACTACTGCTCCTCACTACCTGCTACTAATGTGTCTTATGCTGCTGCTGCCACCACTACTCGTCACTGCTGCTGGTACTACTACTCATACTGCTCCTGCTGCTGCTGCCACTACTGATAATGGTAATAAAACATCTGCTATTACTGTCACTGCTACTCCTGCTGCTGTAATGGTAGTATCGCTGCTATCACTGCTGCTATTAATGTCACTACTACTCACCACTGCTGCTATTACCACCACTCACTGCTATACCACTGCTGCTGCTGGTGATACTGCTGCTGCTGCTGCTGCTGGTCATTTACGCTGCTGCTGCTGCTACTACTACTACCAATACCACTACTACCATCGCTACTACTACTGTGTGTTCAAAATACTGTCACCACTATCGCTGCTGCTCCTGCTACTACTGGTACAAATTGCTGCCGCTGCTGCTGCTACTACACCACCAATACTACTACCACCACTCACCACCACTTCTACCTACCACTACTACCTCTCACCATACGACTACTACTACTACTTATACTACTACCACTACTACTACTACTACCAGTACTACTACTTCTACCACTACTACTACTACCACTACTACTACTTATACCACTACTTCACACTTATACTACCACTACCCACCACTACTACTAATACCACTAATACCACTACTACTCCTACTACCACTACTACTACTACTACTACTACTACTACTACTACTTCTACTACTACCACTACTACTACTACTACTACTACTACTCACCACCACTACTACTTACACCACTACTAATACCACCACTCACTGCCACCACTACCACTACTACTCCTACTACCACTACTACTACTACCACTACTACTACCACTACTACCACTACTTCCCTACTACTCACCACTACTTATACTACTACTACTACTATTACTACTACTCATACTACTACCACTACTACTACTCTCTACCACTCACTACTACTTATACTACCACTAATACTACTACTACTACTACTACTTATACTACTACTACTACCACTACACCTACTACTACTACTACTACTACTACCACTACTACTACTACCACCACTACTACTACTACTACTACTACCACTACTCTACTACTACTTCCACTACTTATAGCACCACTACTACTTCTACCACTACTACTACTCTACCACTACTACTAATACTTGTACTACTACTATGACCACTACTTCACCACTACTACAACTACTACTACTACTCAGTACCACCACTACCACCACTACTCTACTACTACCACTACTACTACTACCACCACTACTACTACTACCACTACTACTACTACTACTACTACTACCACCACTACTACTACTACTACTACTACTACTACTACTACTACCACCACTACTACTACTACTACTACTACCACTACTACTACTTATACTACTACTACTACTACTACTACTTATAGTAACACTACTACT
>NW_027007413.1:77500-82094 GCF_036934945.1 Oncorhynchus masou masou | reverse complement strand
CAAATACACTCAGTCACTACAAATACACCCAGTCACTACAAATACACCCAGTCACTACAAATACACCCAGTCACTACAAATACACCCAGGCACTACAAATACACTCAGTCACTACAAATACACCCAGTCACTACAAATATACTACAAATACACCAGTCACTACAAATACACCCAGAGCACTACAAATAAAGTCACTACAAATACAATCACTACAAATACACAAGCCTTCTGACTCAGTACCAATACACCCAGTCATACAAGCCTTCCCTGACTCAGTACCTCAGTACCAAACCTTCCTAACTCGTACCAATACACCCAGTCACTACAAATATACAAATATACAAACCTTCCCTAACTCAGTACCAATACACCCAGTCACTACAAATATACAAATATACAAACCTTCCTAACTCAGTACCAATACACCCCAGTCACTACAAATATACTACAAGCCTTCCTGACTCAGTACCAATACACCCAGTCACTACAAGCCTTCCTAACTCAGTACCAATACACCCAGTCACTACAAAAATACAAATATACAAACCTTCCCTAACTCAGTACCAATACACCCAGTCTACAAACCTTCCTAACTCTATACTTCGCCGACAGAGATGGCCGCCTCACTTCGCGTTCCTCGGAAACTATGCAGTTTTTTGTTTTTTTTACGTGTTATTTCTTACATTAGTACCCCAGGTCATCTTAGGTTTCATTACATACAGTCGAGAAGAACTACTGAATATAAGAGCAGCGTCAACTCACCATCAGTACGACCAAGAATATGACTTTCGCGAAGACGGATCCTGTGTTCTGCCCTTTCAACCAGGACAACGGAATGGATCAGCCGGCGACCCAAAAAAGCGACTTCGTAAAAGAGGAAGCGAGCGGTCTTCTGGTCAGACTCCAGAGACGGGCACATCGTGCACCACTCTCATGTGCACCACTCGTATACTTCTCGCCAATGTCCAGTCTCTTGACAACAAGGTTGGTGAAATCCGACCCCCAAGCAGACACATCAATGGCTCTGAAACGAACTTTATTTGACTCTTTGCAAACTGGAATCCATACATCCTGAGGCTGCATTCATTGTAGCTGGGGATTTTAACAAGGCTAATTTGAAAACAAGACTCCCTAAATTGTATCAGCATATCGATTGCAACCAGGGCTGGCAAAACCTTGGATCATTGCTATTCTAACTTCCGTGACGCATATAAGGCCCTGCCCCACCTCCTTTCGGAAAATCTGACCACGACTCCATTTTGTTGATCCCTGCCTACAGACAGAAACTGAAACAAGAAGCTCCCACACTGAAGGTCTGTCCAACGCTGGTCCGACCAATCTGATTCCACACTCCAAGACTGCTTCCATCACGTGGTCTGGGATATGTTTCGTATTGCGTCAGACAACAACATTGACGAATACGCTGATTCGGTGTGCGAGTTCATTAGAACGTGCGTTGAAGATGTCGTTCCCATAGCAACGATTAAAACATTCCCAAACCAGAAACCGTGGATTGATGGCAGCATTCGCGTGAAACTGAAAAGCGCGAACCACTGCTTTTAATCAGGGCAAGCTGACCGGAAACATGACGAATACAAAATGCAGCTATTCCCTCACAAGGCAATCAAACAAGCTAGCGTCAGTATAGAGACAAAGTAGAATCTCAATTCAACGGCTCAGACACAAAGAGGTATGTGGCAGGGTCTACAGTCAATCACGGATTACAAAAAGAAAACCAGCCCCCGTCACGGACCAGGATGTCTTGCTCCCAGGCAGACTAAATAACTTTTTTGCCCGCTTTGAGGACAATACAGTGCCACTGACACGGCCTGCAACCAAAACATGCGGCCTCTCCTTCACTGCAGCCGAGGTGAGTAAAACATTTAAGCGTGTTAACCCTCGCAAGGCTGCAGGCCCAGGCGGCATCCCCAGCCGCGCCCACAGAGCATGCGCAGACCAGCTGGCTGGTGTGTTTACGGACATATTCAATCAATCCCTATCTCAGTCTGCTGTTCCCACATGCTTCAAGAGGGCCACCATTATTCCTGTTCCCAAAAGCTAAGGTAACTGAGCTAACGACTACCGCCCTGTAGCACTCACTTCCGTCATCATGAAGTGCTTTGAGAGACTAGTCAAGGACCATATCACCTCCACCCTACCTGACACCCTAGACCCACTCCAATCTGCTTACCGCCCAAATAGGTCCACAGACGAGCGCAATCTCAACCACACTGCACACTGCCCTAACCCATCTGGACAAGAGGAATACCTATGTGAGAATGCTGTTCATCGACTACAGCTCGGCATTTAACACCATAGTACCCTCCAAGCTCGTCATCAAGCTCGAGACCCTGGGTCTCGGCCCCGCCCTGTGCAACTGGGTACTGGACTTCCTGACGGGCTGCCCCCAGGTGGTGAGGGTAGGCACAACATCTCCACCCCGCTGATCCTCAACACTGGGGCCCCACAAGGGTGCGTTCAGCCCTCTCCTGTACTCCCTGTTCAAGTTTGCCACGCACGCCTCAACTCAATCATCAAGTTTGCAGACGATACAACCCTGGTAGGCTTGATTACCAACAACGCGACCACGGCCTACAGGGAGGAGGTGAGGGCCCTCGGAGTGTGGTGTCAGGAAAATAACCTCACTCACTCAACGTCAACAAAACTAAGGAGATGATTGTGGACTTCAGGAAACAGCAGAGGAACACCCCCTATCCACATCGATGGAACAGTAGTGGAGAGGGTCGTAAGTTTAAGTTCCTCGCGCATACACATTTGGAAGACAAACTGTTGGTCCAAACAAGACAGCATCGTGAAGATGCTCGACTATGCATATAATTGCTACTGTTAGAAAGAAAAGCCTCAGGAGGTCCAGAAGAAATTCTTCTTGTCACCAAAAGCATTCACAAACTTCTACAGATGCACAATCGAGAGCATCCTGGCGGGCTGTATCACCGCCTGTGTACGGCAACTGCTCCGCCCTCAACCGTAAGGCTCTCCAGAGGGTAGTGAGGTCTGCACAACGCATCACGGGGGCAAACTACCTGCCCTCCAGGACACCTACACCACCCGATGTTACAGGAAGGCCATAAAGATCGTCAAGGACAACAACCACCCGAGCCACTGCCTGTTCACCCCTTTATCATCCAGAAGGCGAGGTCAGTACAGGTGCATCAAAGCTGGGAGCCGAGAGACTGAAAAACAGCTTCTATCTCAAGGCCATCAGACTGTTAAACAGCCACCACTAACATTGAGTGGCTGCTGCCAACACACTGACTCAACTCCAGCCACTTTAATAATGGGAATTGATGGGAAATGATGTAAAATATATCACTAGCCACTTTAAACAATGCTACCTAATATAATGTTTACATACCCTACATTATTCATCTCATATGTATACGTATAGCAAACGCATTACTGTACTCTATATCATCTACTGCATCGTTATGTAATACATGTATCACTAGCCACTTTAACTATGCCACTTTGTTTACATACTCATCTCATATGTATATACTGTACTCGATACCATCTACTGTATCTTGCCTATGCTGCTCTGTACCATTACTCATTCATATATCTTTATGTACATATTCTTTATCCCCCTACACTTGTGTGTATAATACAGTAGTTTTGGAATTGTTAGTGAGATTACTTGTTGGTTATTACGGCATTGTCGGAACTAGAAGCACAAGCATTTCGCTACACTTGCACTAACATCTGCTAACCATGTGTATGTGACAAATAAGATTTGATTTGAACTCAGTACAAGGCCATACACCCAGTCACTACAAATTTGAACTCAGTACAAATACACCCAGTCACTAAAATGGGAAACCTTCCTGACTCAGTACCAATACACCCAGTCACTACAAAGATACAAGCCTTCCTAACTCAGTACCAATACACCAGTCACTACAAATATACAAACCTTCCTAACTCAGTACCAATACACCCAGTCACTACAAATATACCAATAACCCTTCCTAACTCAGTACCAATACACCCAGTCACTACATAATAAATATACAAACCTTCCTAACTCAGTACCAATACACACCCAGTCACTACAAATATACAAAGCCTTCCTGACTCAGTACCAATACACCCAGTCACTACAAATATACAAGCCTTCCTAACTCAGTACCAATACAAATATACAAACCTTCCTAACTCAGATACACCCAGTCACTACAAATATACAAGGAGATGCTACAAATACACCCAGTCACTACAAATATACAAGCCTTCCTAACTCAGTACCATTACACCCAGTCACTACTATACAAGCCTTCCTGACTCAGTACCAATACACCCAGTCACTACAAATATACAAGCCTTCCTAACTCAGTTGACTGGGATGGAGGAGAGATGGAGAGGATTGGTGCTGCTCAGTTGCTCTGGGTTACATTTCCCCTGCAAACATTCTCTACTGTGTGTGTGTGTGTGTGTGTGTGTGTGTGTGTGTGTGTGTGTGTGTGTGTGTGTGTGTGTGTGTGTGTGTGTGTGTGTGTGTGTGTGTGTGTGTGTGTGTGTGTGTGTGTGTGTGTGTGTGTGTGTGTGTGAGCTGCAACTCTCCTTCCACCCCTAC
>NW_027007413.1:45000-72500 GCF_036934945.1 Oncorhynchus masou masou | reverse complement strand
GCATGGGTAAATGTATGATAATTATAATTCACACAAATAAGTTATCACTAATATTGATCGGGATATAATCAACAAATATAATGCATGACTGCTAACTTCATTAATTTACACACAACAATGTAGTGAATATGCTTCTAAACAGGCTACAACCCTCTGAGAAATGTTGAGGGGCAATAGTTACAGCCTCATAACAAGTCTTGTTACCATAGAATTACAAATAAAACGGAGTAATAATCTCACAATATGTACAGCAACAGGATAAACGTTCCTTATTTGTTGAAAAATAAAGAATCTCCTTCAATTAAAACGCATTTGATTAGAATCTGGACATAATCGTGTGATACTGTGATTTGTGTTACTGCTCAGCTCTACATTGTATCATTGTATCAATTGTAACACGTTTCACTTGGCAGCAGAGTTGAGTTACAAATATATCCTTTACTTGATACATTTGGCGGATCAGCCCTGATACAATGTTTCAATTTGTAGAACACTGAGAAGGAGACAGACACAAAGCACAGGCTTCTATTTGGAACGCAGACCTCTAACAGAATCCTTCTAGAATAGTTCGAGCTCTAAAATAATATCACAAACACAGTCCAGTTTTAGATGGATTATAGACCATCTAAATCATTTCAAATAGAATCAAAAACCAATATACCGCGACAACTAAAGGGTTAAGACTAAAGTGAACTGAATTGTAAGAAGTTGGTTTCCAGGGAACTATTCTTACTGTTCCAGCTGAGTTGGACCAAACCACCATCCTCCCAGGGAAGGGGAAGTCAAAACAGACTCTCTTAAATATATTTTAAATATCCTACGCTAAAGCAAGTCACACAATGTTCTTATTTACTACGAACATGGATAACATATATTGTATTTGACAGTATTCCTTTAATATAAAGAAAACGGTTTAATTATTTTTAATGTGTACGTCTCTCCCCCGCGGTAGAGCGGTGCTCACGGCCCTGCCAAGTCAGTTTGAAAGACCAGACAAAGGCAGGCAGGAAGCCCTTCGGCTTGGCAATGCGTGCGAGCGGAGAGAGCGCAAATGCAAACTGAAACCCCACTCCTTTTCTGATAACGGAGAGGAAGAGAGACAGAGAGAAGAAGCAGACTGGAATTCCAACCCTCCTTGTATTTATGATAGTTTAAAGGTCTCTTTTGAAAATGTATGACCGTTTGGATCCTCGGCGCGAGCCTAGACGTGTTTCTAAAGGCATCATAGGTTGCGTCGTCTGACCGAGGAGGGCTCGGGCGCTTTCCGTTCCTATCCTTCGCTTCCCCCCTCTTGGTGAGGGGTGAGATTGGAACAAGGTTTTGGGGCTTTTTGCATTTGAATTCTACTGCGCAACCAGACGGATCACGTGGGATGTGGAGTTGATCGATTTGCGCCGTTAAATGTGAAAAGAGGAACGGTCTGTTAAAAAGCATATCCGCTTTCTTCCGGATTACAGGGGACTCTACTTTTACGGAGGGAAATACGTCGGTGGGCTCGGGGACCCGGAGTGATTTTTATGCCTGTTTAAAATGGAGACGCACATATCGTGCCTCTTTCCGGAAATTTTAGCCATGATTTTCAGCTACTTGGATGTAAGGGACAAAGGCAGGGTTGCCCAAGTGTGTGCTGCTTGGAGGGACGCTTCCTACCACAAGTCGGTGTGGAGGGGGGTGGAAGCCAAGCTGCATCTGCGGCGGGCCAATCCTTCTCTCTTCCCCAGCCTACAGGCCCGCGGAATCCGGAGAGTACAGATTCTCAGCCTGCGGCGGAGCCTCAGCTACGTGATCCAGGGGATGCCAAACATCGAGAGCCTGAACCTGAGTGGCTGCTATAACTTAACGGATAACGGCCTGGGGCACGCGTTTGTCCAGGAGATCCCTTCCCTTCGGGTTCTAAACCTTAGTCTGTGTAAGCAGATCACGGACTCCAGCCTGGGCCGGATCGCCCAGTATCTGAAGAATCTGGAGGTTCTGGAACTGGGCGGGTGTAGTAACATCACCAACACGGGGCTGTTGCTCATAGCGTGGGGTTTACACCGGCTCAAGAGCCTCAATCTCCGCAGCTGCCGGCATGTGTCTGACGTGGGCATCGGGCACCTGGCGGGCATGACCCGCAGCGCAGCGGAGGGCTGTCTCAACCTGGAATACCTGACGCTGCAGGACTGTCAGAAACTTACGGATCTGTCCCTCAAGCACATCTCGAAGGGCCTGGCTAAGCTCAAAGTTCTCAACCTGAGTTTCTGTGGCGGGATCTCTGACGCAGGTATGATCCACCTCTCCCATATGACCAGCCTCTGGAGCCTTAACCTGCGCTCGTGCGACAACATCAGTGACACGGGCATCATGCACCTGGCCATGGGCACGCTGCGGCTCTCCGGGCTAGACATGTCCTTCTGTGACAAGATAGGGGACCAGAGTCTGGCTTACATCGCCCAGGGCCTGTACCAGCTCAAATCCCTGTCCCTGTGCTCGTGCCACATTAGTGACGATGGCATCAACAGGATGGTGCGCCAGATGCATGAGCTGAGAACCCTGAACATTGGACAGTGTGTGCGGATTACAGACAAAGGACTGGAGCTCATTGCCGACCACTTGACTCAGTTGACGGGGATCGATCTGTATGGATGTACTAAAATCACGAAACGGGGACTGGAAAGGATAACGCAGCTCCCATGCCTTAAAGTTTTGAATCTGGGACTTTGGCAGATGACAGAGAGTGAAAAAGTGAGGTGAAACTAACTTGGCGAGGATTAGTTGGGGAGGGGGGGGACACACAGAGAGGAGAAGGGGTAACGAAGCAGGAGACCAGTGGGCGGGGAATGTTCCTTCTAAAAAATATATATATCCTCTGCTCTCAATCTCGTCGTAGTTGGATATTTTCTCACTCAATGTAACTTAATGCTACAAAACTGTGATTAAAAAATATGTTGCGCAATTTTAGGCCAAATGAAAACAAGATTAATCATCATCAAATGCATGTTTTCATTATTAACGACACAATATCCCGCACCCGCATTATGAAGACAAACTACTTTTTATTATTCCTAAAGAGTCGCAATATTTAACTTCAAACTCTCCAACTATCGCGCCTAATACATTTGGCTACCTCGTTTATCAATGTGTTGTAATAAATCCGTGTATTCTTAAAAAGAAAGAGAGGAGATAAATTGTGCCTATAGACAGTAGTAGTCCCCTCCCCCAACGCGTCTCGCGCTGGAGAATCCTAGCAGCAAAAAGAAACGCTCTCTAACTACCTTTGTGTTAATTTGCCCAGAAACGCTTAACAATGAAGAAGAGAAACGAACAGATTTTCGTTTAAAAGGACTGTTCACACACAGACAAAAATAGCGACTTTATGCAAATTAAAACGGACTAGTTTGTATCCAAAATATTTTTTGTTTTGTTTACTTTTTAGCCCAACTTAAAGGCCTTGTAGCCTTGGATTCAAGCTTTGAATAATGGAACCCTTCCTTCCCTATATTATTTTGGTGTGTTTATGCTTATGGAAGCAGATATTGTCGAATTATTGCTGTTATTCAGAGCGTTGTACTTCAAATTGAAGTGATTTCTATAATAGAAATGCTGCCCCTTTTTCTCAATCAGGTGTTTTCCAACTAATCCTCCATATCCTCTAGAATATGGGTTGCTACCTTTTAAACACAATCATACACACTAGTCCACAATAACAACAGAAGAGACACTCCTTTGGAATAGAATCTAAATACATACTTTAGAATTAAGAAGCAATCGATCCTTATTTTCTCGGCTTCCAAGTGAATGCGTGTCAGGCCTACATGGAACCTATGGGATCATAACATGACGTTATGAGCGAACTGAACTGCAACATGTATTGAGTCCTGCTGAGAGACTACTGTGTTTTAATGTACTGTATATGTGTTTGTAAAAAAACAGAATCCAAAATGAAATTGTTTTATATTCTTACAGTAAACATTAAAGTTGATATTTATATAATAAATGAAAAGGTAATGTGGACTCGTTTTGTACGGGGATTGTATTGTAGACTAGTAACCTACTACTTGTTTTCTTGTGATCATCCTTGTTACAAGACCATGCACTCCTGCTTTGATCGAAAACGTGTCCATTTCTAAGAGAAACCGCTGTTTATGTCCGTAGATCCCCGGTAGAGACAAGGTATTTAAAACAACAACAAAAAAGACGAACTGTCCACATATTATTAATCGTTCGGATCACAACCATAATCTTACGAATTTGATTGTTCCGTTTAGAGAAACAGTTATAATGTTGATATGCCGGCTTCGATTGTTAAATTATTTACGAGCAGATTCAAAATGGATGCTTCCCTTGATTTTGCTTGTTCTAATTATCAGTCTGACGTATTGTGTTGATAGGTTTCAGCTGCTTGCCTCTCAAAGGGCTGTCACTAACGTGGCTTTAAATCTGGGGATATTAAACGCCTCACGCCCATTGACATATTAGCATTCTATTGTGCTGTTTTTCTGTGACATTCTAGGCTACAGCCTAGGTTTTGTCTGTTCAAATGTTGCTAACATTTGGTTCTATGTTATAATTTGCGCTATCTACTTTCTGTTTCTTTAGCCAAATGTGTGTTTGGAATAAGAGTGGGATACCGGCAGTTGCTTTTGTTTCCCGAAGTTAAAAAGGCACGTTGGGATTTTTCTCTAGCTTGCTCAGTCACGCATACCAGATCTGAGAGACTGCCTTGGTCCCACGGGACGTCTTCTCTCCTCCCACCCCCTCCCTTCTCCTCACCCCCCAAAACTCAGCCGACACCCCCCCCTCCTGTCTCACAGACACTTTTTAACATTCCACACCATCATTCAAAGCATTTAAGCTTTCTTCTTCTTTCCCTGTCTCTGTCCGTTCTGGACCAGAGTGAAAGAGGGAAAGAGAGAATTCACTGCGTGCTGTTTTAGACTCGTCTTGGTCTTGTGCAATAACCACACAACAGTGAGAGAACCCCCATTCTATAGATAAACAGGGTACTGTATTTTAGAACATCTTATCTCATATTTGTTTAGCAAAATAATAATTAAAACAATGTCCTTATATACAGGGGTCTTCTTTTAATGTTGATGTTATGTTCTGGTGGTCTACCTTGACTGAAAAGACTACATTTGTCAGTTGATTATCTTGGAGATCCCTATTTGATAAGATATCCCCTTGAGTTGATGTCTGATTGTACTTCAATCAAAATGGCTCCTGTTTGCTATTCTTTTCAGTCAAATTTAGTTTGTACTTCAGTTGAAATAAGTCCCGCTGTGGTATTTAGATCTATGTTTGTATTTTAGTTCAAAATGGCTGTTGATATACTTTTCAGATGAATTCAGTTTGTAGTTGAAATGGCTATTGTAGTACTTTTCATTCAATTTAATTGGTAGACCAACGTCAGTTAAAATAGTCCCTGCTACGGTTCAATTGAATTGATTTTGATACTGGAGTTAGTTTGTAGCAAAGTTGTTTCAAACAGTTATTTTTGCTGAGTTGAGCTGTCACATTCACAGTGTTACTTTAAAGCCTACTTCGCTTTGAGAGGGAGAACCAGAGCCTTTTTACTGCTAACATTAAGGGGAACTGGCTCTCCTCAACAAAGCAAGAGGGTCATCTGCAATAATGCTAGCCAAGGCTCTCCACCTCCTCTCTTTACCTCTCTCCACCTCTTCCGTTCACCCCTCTTCCCCTCCTCTCTCCACCTCCTCTCTTCCCCTCCTCTCTCCACCTCCTCTCTCCTCCTCTCTTCCTCTCCTCTCTCCACCTCCTCTCTCCCCCTCCTCTCTTTACCGTTCTCTACCTCTTCTGTTCACCCCTCTTCCCCTCCTCTCTCCACCTCCTCTCTCCACCTCCTCTCTTTACCTTTCTCCACCTCTTCTGTTCACCCCTCCTCTCTCTACCTCCTCTCTTCCCCTCCTCTCTCCACCTCTCTCCCCCTCTCTCTCCACCTCCTCTCTTCCCCCTCCTCTCTTTACCTTACTCAACCTCTTCTGTTCACCCCTCTTCCCCTCCTCTCTCCACCTCCTCTCTTCCCCTCCTCTCTCCACCTCCTCTCTTTACCTCTACACCTCCTCTCTCCCCCTCTTTCCACTCCTCTCTCCACCTCCTCTCTTTACCTTTCTCCACCTCTTCTGTTCACCCCTCTTCCCCTCCTCTCCCCATCTCCTTTTAACATCTCCTCTCTTTACCTCTCCACCTCCTCTCCCCCTCATTCCACCCCCTCTCTCCTCTTTACCTCTCTCCACCTCCTCTCTCCCCCTCTTTCCACCCCCTCTCTCCTCTGTACCTCTCTCCCCCTCTTTCCACCCCCTCTCTCCTCTTTACCTCTCTCCACCTCCTCTCTCCCCCTCTTTCCACCCCTCTCTCCTCTTTACCTCTCTCCTATTTACCTCTTTCCACCTCCTCTCTCCACCTCCTCTCTACCTCTCACCACCTCCTCTCTCCCCCTCCTCTTTACCTCACTCCACCTCCTCTCTCCTCTCCACCTCCTCTCCTCCCCTCCACCCCCTCTCTCCACATCCTCTCTCATTTCCACCTCCTCTCTCCACATCCTCTCTCCTCGCTAAGTCTCCACCTTCTCTCTCCCTCTCCACCTCCTCTCTCCTCTCCACCTCCTCTCTCCACCTCCTCTCTTCCTCTCTCCACCTCTCTCCACCACCTCTCTCCTCTCCACCTTGCCTCCAACTCCTCCCGTCCACCCCCTCTCTCCACATCCTCTCTCCTTTCCACCTCCTCTCCACATCCTCTCTCCTCGCTAAGTCTCCACCTCCTCTCTCCCTCTCCACCTCCTCTCTCCCTCTCCACCTCCTCTCTCCCTCTCTCCACTTCCTCTCTCCACCTCCTCTCTCCACCACCTGTCTCCACCTCTCTCCCTCTCTCCACCTCCTCTCTCCCTCTCTCCACCTCCTCTCTCCACATCCTCTCTCCCTAAAATAGTCCGTGCTACGGTTCAATTTAATTGAATTTGATACTGTAGTTAGTTTGTAGCAAAGTTGTTTCAAACAGTTATTTTTGCTGAGTTGAGCTGTCACATTCACAGTGTTACTTTAAAGCCTACTTCGCTTTGAGAGGGAGAACCAGAGCCTTTTACTGCTAACATTAAGGGGAACTGGCTCTCCTCAACAAAGCAAGAGGGTCATCTGCAATAATGCTAGCCAATGCTCTCCGCCTCCTCTCTTTACCTCTCTCCACCTCTTCTGTTCACCCCTCTTCCCCTCCTCTCTCCACCTCCTTTCTCCACCTCCTCTCTTTACCTTTCTCCACCTCTTCTGTTCACCCCTCTTCCCCTCCTCTCTCCACCTCCTCTATTCCCCTCCTCTCTCCACCTCCTCTCTCCCCCTCTCTTTACCTTCCTCCACCTCTTCTGTTCACCCCTCTTCCCCTCCTCTCTCCTCTCCACCCCCTCTCTCCACATCTTCTCTCCTCGCTAAGTCTCCACCTCCTCTCTCCCTCTCCACCTCCTCTCTCCACATCCTCTCTCCTCGCTAAGTCTCCACCTCCTCTCTCCCTCTCCACCTCCTCTCTCCACATCCTCTCTCCTCGCTAAGTCTCCACCTCCTCTCTCCTCTCCACCTCCTCTATCCACATCCTCTCTCCTCGCTAAGTCTCCACCTCCTCTCCCTCTCTCCACATCCTCTCTCCACATCCTCTCTCTCTCTCTCCACCTCCTCTCTCCTCCCTAAGTCTCCACCTCCTTCCACCTCCTCTCGCCACATCCTCTCTCCCTCTCCACCTCCTCTCTCCACATCCTCTCTCCTCGCTAAGTCTCCACCTCCTCTCCACCTCCTCTATCCACATCTTCTCTCTTCGCTAAGTCTCCACCTCCTCTCTCCTCTCCACATCCTCTCTCCACCTCCTCTCTCCCTCTCTCCACATCCTCTCTCCACATCCTCTCTCTCTCTTTCCACCTCCTCTCTCCTCCCTAAGTCTCCACCTCCTTCCACCTCCTCTCGCCACATCCTCTCTCCCTCTCCACCTCCTCTCTCCACATCCTCTCTCCTCGCTAAGTCTCCACCTCCTCTCCACCTCCTCTATCCACATCTTCTCTCTTCGCTAAGTCTCCACCTCCTCTCTCCTCTCCACCTCCTCTCTCCACCTCCTCTCTCCACCTCCTCTCTCCACCTCCTCTCTCCACCTCCTCTCTCCACCTCCTCTCTCCACCTCCTCTCTCCCTCTCTCCACCTCCCTCTCTCCACCTCCTCTCTCCCTCTCTCCACCTCCTCTCTCCCTCTCTCCACCTCCTCTCTCCTCCCTAAGTCTCCACCTTTCTCCACATCCTCTCTCCACCTCCTCTCTCCTCCCTAAGTCTCCACCTCTTTCCACCTCCTCTCTCCCTCTCTCCACATCCTCTCTCCCTCTCTCCACATCCTCTCTCCACATCCTCTCTCTCTCTCTCTCTCCACCTCCTCTCTCCTCCCTAAGTCTCCACCTCCTTCCACATCCTCTCGCCACATCCTCTCTCCCTCTCCACCTCCTCTCTCCACATCCTCTCTCCTCGCTAAGTCTCCACCTCCTCTCTCCTCTCCACCTCCTCTATCCACATCTTCTCTCTTCGCTAAGTCTCCACCTCCTCTCTCCTCTCCACATCCTCTCTCCACCTCCTCTCTCCCTCTCTCCACCTCCTCTCTCCCTCTCTCCACCTCCTCTCTCCCTCTCTCCACCTCCTCTCTCTCCCTCTCTCCACCCCCTCTCCCTCTCTCCCCCCCTCCCTCTCTCCCCCTCCTCTCTACACCTCCTCTCTCCCTCTCCTATCTCCCTCTCTCCACCTCCTATCTCCACCTCCTCTCTCCTCCCTAAGTCTCCACCTCTCTCCACCTCCTCTCTCCCTCTCTCCACCTCCTCTTTCCCTCTCTCCACCTCCTCTTTCCCTCTCTCCACCTCCTATCTCCCTATCCACATCCTCTCTCCACATCCTCCCTCCACCTCCTCTCTCCACCTCCTCTCTCCTCCCTAAGTCTCCACCTTTCTCCACATCCTCTCTCCACCTCCTCTCTCCACATCCTCTCTCCTCCCTAAGTCTCCACCTCTTTCCACCTCTGCTTTACAACGCCTGCAGTTTAAAGGTGTTGCTGACTTACAGTAGAAACGCTTTGATGTTTTCAGTGGCCTTCGGGGGGCTGTGTGTGTGTGTGTGAGAGAAGCCTATAGGGGGTTTGGGTGTGGCAGGACTTGTATCAGAGCTACAGGAGCTGAAAGAAATCCTGGCCCCCGGAAAAAGCATTTGTAACTGTGAGTGCGTTCCAAATTACACCCTTTTCCCTCTATAGTGCACTGCTTTAGACCAGGCCCCATAGGGGCACCACACAGGGAATAGGGGCTATTTGTGAAGCAGACTGTACAACTGAAATGTATATTATTTGTGAAGAGGGAAGTTAGCGAGGGTGAGATTCTTATAGAATATACTGTTGAGACGAGAGGTGTGTGTGGACAGTAGTTAGAGAGAGAAGTAACTTACTGTATAGGCCTGGGTTAGGCGAGCAGGAGCAGAAGTAGGGAGTGGAGGAGGGAGGAGGGAAGGTGACGCTGCCTCTCCCTAATGTCTGATCCCTGGAAAAAGAAAAGCAGAGGAATTTGTGAGTCACTATTTGACTTTGGACTGCTAAAAGTGAGTGTGGTGTGTTACAATCCAGGCTGAGGAGACAGTTAGGCAGACAGGCTGTCTACCGCACCTCACTATAGAAACCTGCTGTCTACCGCACCTCACTATAAAAACCTGCTGTCTACCGCACCTCACTATAGAAACCTGCTGTCTACCGCACCTCACTGTAGAAACCTGCTGTCTACCGCACCTCACTATAGAAACCTGCTGTCTACCGCACCTTACTATAGAAACCTGCTGTATACCGCACCTCACTATAGAAACCTGCTGTCTACCGCACCTCACTATAGAAACCTGCTGTCTACCGCACCTCACTATAGAAGCCTGCTGTCTACCGCACCTCACTATAGAAGCCTGCTGTCTACCGCACCTCACTATAGAAACCTGCTGTCTACTGCACCTCACTATAGAAACCTGCTGTCTACCGCACCTCACTATAGAAACCTGCTGTATACCGCACCTCACTATAGAAACCTGCTGTCTACCGCACCTCACTATAGAAACCTGCTGTCTACCGCACCTCACTATAGAAACCTGCTGTCTACCGCACCTCACTATAGAAACCTGCTGTCTACCGCACCTCACTATACACACTTGCTGCCTGTACCAGAGATATAGACACACTAACCTGCTGCCAGTACCAGAGATAAAGGAGTTCAGTTACCGTGCTATTGGGCCGGTTTCCAGGACCCAGATGAAGCCTGGTCCTGAACTAAAAAGCATGCTACATTTAAGAATCTCTCCTTAAATAGCTTTTTAGTCCAGGAATATAGGCTTAGTTTGCGTCTGGGAACACAGACACTGTGTCATTGGGCTGGTTTCCCAGGCACAGATTAAGCCTTGTCCTGGTCAAATCAAATCAAATCAAATTTATTTATATAGCCCTTCGTACATCAGCTGATATCTCAAAGTGCTGTACAGAAACCCAGCCTAAAACCCCAAACAGCAAGCAATGCAGGTGTAGAAGCACGGTCTAATGGAGAACTCAATAGTCAATGAAGAAATACCTTTCTTAGTCCAGAACTAGGATGAATCAGTATCTGGGAAACCAGCCTTTAGAGTTGACCCCCCCCCTCCCCCCAGCAGTTACAGTGTTATTGGGCGGAGTATACTAGACACAGATAACGTCTAGTCTTTGACTAACGAAACACTATTGGTTTAATGTTGCTCTGGAAACCAGTTCGTACTATGTCTCGGAGCTGAGCCCCCTCCCAGTCTAGGTTTCAGCCCTCAGTCAGACAGGGCTGGGTTATTACGAGTAGGATTTCCAGGCTCTGGTAATGATATCCAGATGAGATTTGTATTTAGCCATGTTCACACGTTGGTGACATTTACAGTCTCAGATAATATGGAGAGGTCCTTCAGAGAGTATTCATACCCCTTGACTTATACTACGGTTTGGTGTTACAGATTGAAGTCAAAATGGATATATATATTTATATATATATATATATATTTATATATTAAATCTCACCCATCTACACACAATACCCCACAATAACAAGGTGAAAACATGTTTTTTTTAAACATTTTTGCAAATGTATTGAAAATTAAATTCCAAAATCTAATTTACATAAGTATTCACACCCCCTGAGTCAATACATGTTAGAATCACCTTTTGTCAGTGATTACAGCTGTGTCTTTCTGTGTAAGTCTCTAAGAGCTTTACATACCTAGATTGTACAATATTTGGCAATTATTATTTTCAAAAGTCTTGCCATAGAGATTCAAGACGATTTAAGTCAAAACTGTAACTAGGCGACTCAGGAACATTCAATATTGTTTTTCTGAAAGGTGAATTTGTCTCCCAGAGTTTGTTGGAAAGAAGTCTGAACCAGGTTTTACTCCTGTGCTGAGCTCTATTCCGTTTAGTTCTAATCATCCTGAATCCTCCCTTGTCCTTGCCGATGACAAGTATACCCATAACATGATGCAGCCACCACCATCCTTGAAAATACGAAGAGTGGTATTCAGTGATGTGTTTTGTTGGATTTGACCCAAATATAACACTTTGTATTCAGGACATAAAGGTAATTTCTGTGGCACATTTTTTTAACAGATTTCATTTTTGGCCTTATTGCAAACAGGATGCATGTTTTGGAATAGTTTTATTCTGTACAGGCTTCCTTCTTTTCACTCTGTCATTTAGGTTAGTATTGTGGAGTAACTACAATGTTGTTGATCCATCATCAGTTTTCTCTTAACACAGCCATTAAACTCTGTAACTGTTTTAAAATCACCATTGACATCATGGTGAAATCTCTGAGCGGTTTCCTTCCTCCCTGGCAACTGAGTTAGGAAGGACACATGTATCTTTGTAGTGACTGGGTGTATTGATACACCATCCACAGTGTAATTAATAACTTCACCAGGCTCAAAGGGATTTTCATTGTCTGTTTTTTGTGTGTTTTCTTTTACCCATCTACCAATAGGTGCCCTTCTTTGTGATCCAATGGAAAACCTCCCTGGTCTTTGTGGTTGAATCTGTTACTGCTCGAAGTGAGGGACCTCACAGATAATTGTATGTGTGGGGAACAGAAATGGGATAGTCACTCAAAGATCATGTTAAACACTATTATTGCACAAAGCGTGAGTCAATGCAACTTATTATGTGCATTGTTAAGCATATTTTTTTTACTCCTGAATTTATTTAGGCTTGTCATAACAAAGTAGTTAAATACTTATTGACTAGAGGCATTTCAGATTTGTATTTTTTTTAATTAATTTGTAAAAATGTCTAAAAATATGTTTCATCTTTGACATTATGGGGTATCGTGTGCAGGCCAGCGACAGAACATCTACACTTAATCCATTTTTAAATTCAGGTTGTGACCCCCAAAAATGTAGAGAAAGTCTAGAGGTGAATACTTTCTGAGGACCCTGTATGTCAGGAAAGTCACTGTAAAGATCATATGTTTTATTTATTTAACCAGGCAAGTCAGTTAAGAACAAATTCTTATTTTCAATGACGGCCTAGGAACAGTGGGTTTAACTTCCTGTTCAGGGGCAGAACGACAGATTTGTACCTTGTCAGCTCGGGGATTTGAACATGAAACCTTTTGGGTTACTAGTCCAACGCTCTAACCACCAGGCTACCCTGCCCTGTTCATATACTGTAGACACATAGAGGAATCACATACGGAGCCAATGTTCTTTTCAGAAGGTTACAACAAAGATTTCTAGACGTGTAACAAAAACAATATATATGTACCGTAAATGTACTGAGTAAAAAATAAAAAATAAAAATTTTGCTTCTATAAATCATTTTTAAATGAAAGAAAGGACAAGTATGGCATCACATTGTCTCTCAGTAACACAGTTACAGAGCATTCAGAAAGAATGGCATCACATTGTCTCTCAGTAACACAGTTACAGAGCATTCAGAAAGAATGGCATCACATTGTCTCTCAGTAACACAGCTACAGAGCATTCAGAAAGAATGGCATCACATTGTCTCTCAGTAACACAGTTACAGAGCATTCGGAAAGTATGGCATCACATTGTCTCTCAGTAACACAGTTACAGAGCATTCAGAAAGAATGGCATCACATTGTCTCTCAGTAACACAGTTACAGAGCATTCAGAAAGTATGGCATCACATTGTCTCTCAGTAACACAGTTACAGAGCATTCAGAAAGAATGGCATCACATTGTCTCTCAGTAACACAGCTACAGAGCATTCAGAAAGAATGGCATCACATTGTCTCTCAGTAACACAGCTACAGAGCATTCAGAAAGAATGGCATCACATTGTCTCTCAGTAACACAGCTACAGAGCATTCAGAAAGTATGGCATCACATTGTCTCTCAGTAACACAGTTACAGAGCATTCGGAAAGTTTTCAGACCCCTTGACCTTTTCCACACTTCGTTACGTCACAGCCTTTTATTATGAAATAGATTAAATAGTTATTTTCATCATTAATCGACACACAATACCCCATAATGACATCACAATACCCCATAATGACATCACAATACCCCATAATGACATCACAATGTGACAAAGCAAAATGACAAAGCAAAAACAGTTTTTTTTAGAAATTTAGAAATTTATTACAAATAAAAAACTCATATCAGATTTACATAAGTATTCAGAAACTTTACTCAGTACTTTGTTGAAGCACGTTTGGCAGCGATTACAGCCATGAGTCTTCTTGGGTATGAAGCTGCAAGCTTGCCACACTTGTATTTGGGGAGTTTCTCCCATTCTTCTCTGCAGATCCTCTCAAGCTCTCTCAGGTTGGATGGGGAGCATCGCTGCACTGCTATCTTCAGGGCTCTCCAAAGATGTTCGATCGGGTTCAAGTCCAGGCTCTGGCTGGGCCACTCAATGACATTCAGAGACTTGTCTTGTCCTGCATTGTCTTGGCTGTGTGCTTATGGTCATTATCCTGTTGGAAGGTGAACCTTCGCCCCAGTCTGAGGTCCTGAGCGCTCTGGAGCAGGTTTTCATCAAGGATCTCTCTGTACTTTGCTCCGTTCATCTTTGCCTCGATCCTGACGAGTCTCAGTCCCTGCCGCAGAAAAACATCCCCACAGCATGATGCTGCCACCACCATGCTTCACCGTAGGGATGATGCCAGGTTTCCTCCAGACATGATGCTGCCACCACCATGCTTCACCATAGGGATGATGCCAGGTTTCCTCCAGACATGATGCTGCCACCACCATACTTCACCGTAGGGATGGTGCCAGGTTTCCAGACATGATGCTTGGAATTCAGGCCAACGAGTTCAATCTTGGTTTCATCAGACCAGAGAATCTTGTTTGTCATGGTCTGAGAGTCCTTAGGTGCCTTTTGGCCAACTACAAGCGGGCTGTCATGAGCCTTTTACTGAGGAGTGGCTTACGTCTGGCCACTCTACCATAAAGGCCTGATTTGCTGGAGTGCTGCAGAGATGGTTGTCCTTCTGGAAGGTTCTCCCATCTCCACTAAGGAACTCTGGAGCTCTGTCAGAGTGACCATCAGGTTCTTGGTCACCTCCTGACCAAGGCCCTTCTCCCGATTGCTCAGTTTGGCTGGGCGGCCAGCTCTAGGAAGAGTCTTGGTGGTTCCAAACTTCCTCCATTTAAGAACGATGGAGGTCCCTGTGTTCTTGGGGACATTTAATGCTACAGACATTTTTTGGTACCCTTCCCCAGATGTGTGCCTCGACACAATCCTGTCTCGGAGCTCTACGGACAATTCCTTCGACCTCATGGCTTGGTTTTTGCTCTTACATGCACTGTCAACTGTGGGACCTTAAATAGACAGGTGTGCTGCTTTTCCAAATCATGTCCAATCAAATGAATTTACCACAGGTGGACTCCGATCAAGTGGTAGAAACATCTCAAGGATGATCAATGCACCTGAGCTCAATTTCGAGTCTCATAACAAAGGGTCTGAATACTTATGTAAGTAGGATATTTCTGTTGTTTATTTGTAATAAATGTGCAAAAAAAATGTCAAACCTGTTTTCACTTTGTCATTATGGGGTATTGTGTGTAGGTTAATGAGGAAAACAATACATTGAATTCATTTAGAATAAGGCTGTAACGTAACAAAATGTGTAGAAAGGTGAAGGGGTCTGAATACTTCCTGAATGCACCGTTATATTCTCATTGTTTCTTCTTTACTGTGCCTTGTTTTACTAGATGTACAGCACGACACTGTTATTACCTGTCGCCTGCTAGTCATCTAATAGCACAGCAGTGTAAGTGTCCTGGTCCCCTCCTCCCATCTGCTCTACAGCCTCTAATAGACAGCGGTCAGGTCAGAGTCAGACAGGAGGATAATAGTAGGGCTCTGAATGTCTGTTTTACAACCAGAGGAGAGACGACTTAGCATGGACTGTCTGTATTACCTGCACACTGCTAGTCTGTGAGGAGGGAGAGGACGACTTAGCATGGACTGTCTGTATTACCTGCACACTGCTAGTCTGTGAGGAGGGAGAGGACGACTTAGCATGGACTGTCTGTATTACCTGCACACTGCTAGTCTGTGAGGAGAGAGAGGACGACTTAGCATGGACTGTCTGTATTACCTGCACACTGCTAGTCTGTGAGGAGGGAGAGGACGACTTAGCATGGACTGTCTGTATTACCTGCACACTGCTAGTCGGTGAGGAGGGAGAGGACGACTTAGCATGGACTGTCTGTATTACCTGCACACTGCTAGTCTGTGAGGAGGGAGAGGACGACTTAGCATGGACTGTCTGTATTACCTGCACACTGCTAGTCTGTGAGGAGGGAGAGGACGACTTAGCATGGACTGTCTGTATTACCTGCACACTGCTAGTCTGTGAGGAGGGGAGAGGACGACTTAGCATGGACTGTCTGTATTACCTGCACACTGCTAGTCTGTGAGGAGGGAGAGGACGACTTAGCATGGACTGTCTGTATTACCTGCACACTGCTAGTCTGTGAGGAGGGAGAGGACGACTTAGCATGGACTGTCTGTATTACCTGCACACTGCTAGTCTGTGAGGAGGGAGAGGACGACTTAGCATGGACTGTCTGTATTACCTGCACACTGCTAGTCTGTGAGGAGGGAGACGACGACTTAGCATGGACTGTCTGTATTACCTGCACACTGCTAGTCTGTGAGGAGGGGAGAGGACGACTTAGCATGGACTGTCTGTATTACCTGCACACTGCTAGTCTGTGAGGAGGGAGAGGACGACTTAGCATGGACTGTCTGTATTACCTGCACACTGCTAGTCTGTGAGGAGGGAGAGGACGACTTAGCATGGACTGTCTGTATTACCTGCACACTGCTAGTCTGTGAGGAGGGAGACGACGACTTAGCATGGACTGTCTGTATTACCTGCACACTGCTAGTCTGTGAGGAGGGAGAGGACGACTTAGCATGGACTGTCTGTATTACCTGCACACTGCTAGTCTGTGAGGAGGGAGAGGACGACTTAGCATGGACTGTCTGTATTACCTGCACACTGCTAGTCTGTGAGGAGGGAGAGGACGACTTAGCATGGACTGTCTGTATTACCTGCACACTGCTAGTCTGTGAGGAGGGAGAGGACGACTTAGCATGGACTGTCTGTATTACCTGCACACTGCTAGTCTGTGAGGAGGGAGAGGACGACTTAGCATGGACTGTCTGTATTACCTGCACACTGCTAGTCTGTGAGGAGAGAGAGGACGACTTAGCATGGACTGTCTGTATTACCTGCACACTGCTAGTCGGTGAGGAGGAAGAGGACGACTTAGCATGGACTGTCTGTATTACCTGCACACTGCTAGTCTGTGAGGAGGGAGAGGACGACTTAGCATGGACTGTCTGTATTACCTGCACACTGCTAGTCTGTGAGGAGGGAGAGGACGACTTAGCATGGACTGTCTGTATTACCTGCACACTGCTAGTCTGTGAGGAGGGAGAGCTAGAGAGAGACAGAGGGAGAGGTAAAGACAGACAGACAGACAGACAGACAGACAGACAGACAGACAGAGGGAGAGGTAAAGACAGACAGACAGACAGATAGACAGACAGAGGGAGAGCTAGAGAGAGACAGAGGGAGAGGTAAAGACAGACAGACAGATGGACAGACAGACAGAGGGAGAGCTAGAGAGAGACAGAGGGAGAGGTAAAGACAGACAGACAGATGGACAGACAGACATAGGGAGAGCTAGAGAGAGACAGAGGGAGAGGTAAAGACAGACAGACAGACAGAGGGAGAGATAAAGACAGACGGAAGGTCGGGCGGACGGAGGGAGGGAGAAAGGCTTGCCCTTTATGGTTGTGAGGTCTGGGCTACACTCACCAACCAAAATTCACAAAATGGGACAAACACCAAATTGAGACACTGCACGCAGAATTCTGCAAAAATATCCTCAGTGTACAACGTAGAACACCAAATAATGCATGCAGTGCAGAATTAGGCCGATACCCACTAATTATCAAAATCCAGAAAAGAGCCTTTCATTTCTACAACCACCTAAAAGGAAGCGATTCTCAAACCTTCCATAACAAAGCCATCACCTACAGAGAGGTGAACCTGGAGAAGAGTCCCCTAAGCAAGCTGGTCCTGGGGCTCTGTTCACAAACAGACAAAAATATAATTACCTGACACGTTGGAAAGAATTTCTTCTTAAAACAGAGCAAACTAGAATGCTATTGGCCCTAAACAGAGAGCACACAGTGGCAGAATATCTGACCACTGTGACTGACCCAAACTTAAGGAAAGCTTTGACTATGTACAGACTCAGTGAGCATAGCCTTGCTATTGAGAAAGGCCGCCATAGGCAGACCTGGCTCTCAAGAGAAGACAGGCTATGTGCTCACTGCCCACAAAATGAGGTGGAAACTGAGCTGCACTTCCTAACCTCCTGCCAAATGTATGACCATATTAGAGACATATTTCCCTCAGATTACACAGATCCACAAAGAATTCGAAAACAAACCGGATTTTGATAAACTCCCATATCTACTGGGTGAAATACCAGTGTGCATCACAGCAGCAAGATTTGTGACCTGTTGCCACAAGAAAAGGGCAACCAGTGAAGAACAAACACCATTGTAAATACAACCCATATTTATGTTTATTTATTTTCCCTTTTGTACTTTAACTATTTGCACATCGTTACAACACTGTATATTGACATAATATAACATTTGTAATGTCTTTATTCTTTTGGAACATTTGGCAGAGGCAGACAGACAGACAGGAGAAAGGGAGAGGCAGACAGGAGACAGGGAGAGACAGACAGGAGACAGGGAGAGGCAGACAGGAGACAGGGAGAGGCAGACAGGAGACAGGGAGAGGCAGACAGGAGACAGGGAGAGACAGACAGGAGAAAGGGAGAGGCAGACAGGAGAAAGGGAGAGGCAGACAGTAGAAAGGGAGAGGCAGACAGGAGACAGGGAGAGGCAGACAGGAGACAGGGAGAGGCAGACAGGAGACAGGGAGAGGCAGACAGGAGACAGGGAGAGGCAGACAGGAGACAGGGAGAGACAGACAGGAGAAAGGGAGAGGCAGACAGTAGAAAGGGAGAGGCAGACAGTAGAAAGGGAGAGGCAGACAGGAGACAGGGAGAGGCAGACAGGAGACAGGGAGAGGCAGACAGGAGACAGGGAGAGGCAGACAGGAGACAGGGAGAGACAGACAGGAGAAAGGGAGAGGCAGACAGGAGACAGGGAGAGACAGACAGGAGAAAGGGAGAGGCAGACAGGAGAAAGGGAGAGGCAGACAGGAGACAGGGAGAGGCAGACAGGAGACAGGGAGAGACAGACAGGAGAAAGGGAGAGGCAGACAGGAGAAAGGGAGAGGCAGACAGGAGACAGGGAGAGGCAGACAGGAGACAGGGAGAGGCAGACAGGAGACAGGGAGAGGCAGACAGGAGACAGGGAGAGGCAGACAGGAGACAGGGAGAGACAGACAGTAGAAAGGGAGAGGCAGACAGGAGACAGGGAGAGACAGACAGGAGAAAGGGAGAGGCAGACAGGAGAAAGGGAGAGGCAGACAGGAGAAAGGGAGAGGCAGACAGGAGAAAGGGAGAGGCAGACAGGAGAAAGGGAGAGGCAGACAGGAGACAGGGAGAGGCAGACAGGAGAAAGGGAGAGGCAGACAGGAGACAGGGAGAGGCAGACAGGAGACAGGGAGAGGCAGACAGTAGAAAGGGAGAGGCAGACAGGAGATAGGGAGAGGCAGACAGGAGAAAGGGAGAGGCAGACAGTAGAAAGGGAGAGGCAGACAGGAGACAGGGAGAGACAGACAGGAGAAATGGAGAGGCAGACATGAGAAAGGGAGAGGCAGACAGTGAGTGTCAGCTCGTAGCCCGTCCCTCTGCCAGGACCAGGTGTGTGGACAGTCCAGTGGTCCCAGAGGACCTCCTGTCACCTCCTATTGATCCGATCCTATTGATCCGGCCTGTCGCCCTTTAAACCAGTGGACACAACATGGACTGAGGCTGGACACAAGGCGGTCCATAGGGGTTTGATGGCCACCCTCCAGAAGGGTCCTCATCACATCACAGTGTCTGTGAAGGGTTGATGAGACACGGTCCGGCCACAGCATAGTGAGGGGCCTTTGGAGACACAACAAGGTCCAAAAGATAAACAGAAGGGGTATTTAACAGAAGTCCTGGCCAGTTTCCTGTGTGTATGCGTGCGTTTGTTCGTCTGTGTGTGCATATCGGGGTCAGCCAGCTCTCCTCTGGGAGGTTGTGACAGTGTTTGACTGGTGTCATGTGACCTGACAGGGCCCAGGGGCAGGCTGGGAGGCCCAAGCTGTCAGGGATCTGACGCCTCCGAGGGGTTGACCAGACTCACCTCGCGCCACACACACAGAGCCTGCCTTCTGCTGCCTCTGCTCGATGGCTCCAAGCTGTCAAAACAGTCTCTCTCTCTCCCTATCTCTCTCTCTCCCTCTCTCTCTCTCTCTCTCTCTCTCTCTCCCCACCACCTCTCTCTCTCCCTCTCTCTCCCCCTCTCTCTCTCTCTCTCTCTCTCTCTCTCCCCCCACCTCTCTCTCTCTCTCTCTCCCCCACCTCTCTCTCTCTCCCCTCTCTCTCTCTCTCTCTCTCTCTCTCTCTCTCTCTCTCTCTCTCTCTCTCTCTCCCCCCCACCTCTCTCTCTCTCTCTCTCCCCACCACCTCTCTCTCTCTCCCTCTCTCTCCTCTCTCTCTCTCTCTCTCTCTCTCTCCCCCCACCTCTCTCTCTCTCCCTCTCTCTCTCTCTCTCTCTCTCTCTCTCCCCCCACCTCTCTCTCTCCCCACCACCCTCTCTCTCTCTCTCTCTCTCTCTCTCCAGTAACAGAGCTTTGCTAGTCTGCAGGTTCCCTGGTTTATTTGGTTTACAGTTCCTTTTCTCTGCTACTACCTCTGATTTTGTCCTCCCCCTCTCTTCCCCCTTTCTCTAAACGCCAGGTAACGCCAGGTAACACCAAGAAAACGGCAAGTAACACCAAGTAACGCCAGGTAACACCAAGTAACGCCAGGTAACACCAAGTAACGCCAAGTAACACCAAGTAACGCCAGGTAACACCAGGTAACGCCAGGTAACACCAAGTAACGCCAGGTAACACCAAGTAACGCCAAGTAACACCAAGTAACGCCAAGTAACACCAAGTAACGCCAGGTAACACCAGGTAACGCCAGGTAACGCCAGGTAACACCAAGTAACGCCAGGTAACACCAAGTAACACCAGGTAACACCAGGTAATGCCAGGTAACACCAAGAAAACGCCAAGTAACACCAAGTAACGCCAGGTAACACCAAGTAACGCCAGGCAACACCAGGTAACGCCAGGTAACACCAAGAAAACGGCAAGTAACACCAAGTAACGCCAGGTAACACCAAGTAACGCCAGGTAACACCAAGTAACGCCAAGTAACACCAAGTAGCGCCAGGTAACACCAGGTAACGCCAAGTAACACCAAGTAACGCCAGGTAACACCAAGTAACGCCAGGTAACACCAGGTAATGCCAGGTAACACCAAGAAAACGCCAAGTAACGCCAAGTAACGGCAAGTAACGCCAAGTAACACCAAGTAGCGCCAGGTAACACCAAGTAACGCCAGGTAACACCAAGTAACGCCAGGTAACACCAAGTAACGGCAGTTAACACCAAGTAACGCCAGGTAACACCAAGTAACGCCAGGTAACACCAGGTAACGCCAGTTAACACCAAGTAACGCCAGGTAACACCAAGTAACGCCAGGTAACACCAAGTAACGCCAGGTAACGCCAAGTAACGCCAGGTAACGCCAAGTAACGCCAGGTAACGCCAAGTAACGCCAGGTAACGCCAGGTAACGCCAGGTAACGCCAGGTAACGCCAAGTAACGCCAGGTAACGCCAAGTAACGCCAGGTAACGCCAGGTAACGTAAGTAACGGCAGGTAACGCCATGTAACGCCAAGTAACGGCAGGTAACGCCATGTAACGCCAGGTAAAGCCAGGTAACGCCAGGTAACGCCAAGTAACGCCAGGTAACGCCAGGTAACGCCAGGTAACGCCAAGTAACGCCAGGTAACGCCAAGTAACGCCAGGTAACGCCAAGTAACGTAAAGTAACGCCAGGTAACGCAAGTAACGCCAGGTAACGCCAGGTAACGCCAAGTAACGCCAGGTAACGCCAGGTAACGCCAAGTAACGCCAGGTAACGCCAAGTAACGCCAGGTAACGCCATAAGTAACGCCAGGTAACGCCAAGTAACGCCAGGTAACGCAAGTAACGCCAAGTAACGCCAGGTAACGCCAAGTAACGCCAGGTAACGCCAGGTAACGCCAGGTAACGCCAGGTAACGCCAGGTAACGCCAAGTAACGCCAGGTAACGCCAAGTAACGCCAGGTAACGCCAGGTAACGCCAAGTAACGGCAGGTAACGCCATGTAACGCCAAGTAACGGCAGGTAACGCCATGTAACGCCAGGTAAAGCCAGGTAACGCCAGGTAACGCCAGGTAACGCCAAGTAACGCCAGGTAACGCCAAGTAACGCCAGGTAACGCCAAGTAACGCCAGGTAACGCCAGGTAACGCCAGGTAACGCCAAGTAACGCCAGGTAACGCCAAGTAACGCCAGGTAACGCCAAGTAACGCTAAGTAACGCCAGGTAACGCCAAGTAACGCCAGGTAACGCCAGGTAACGCCAAGTAACGCCAGGTAACGCCAGGTAACGCCAAGTAACGCCAGGTAACGCCAAGTAACGCCAGGTAACGCCAAGTAACGCCAGGTAACGCCAAGTAACGCCAGGTAACGCCAAGTAACGCCAAGTAACGCCAGGTAACGCCAAGTAACGCCAGGTAACGCCAGGTAACGCCAAGTAACGCCAGGTAAAGTCAGGTAACACCAGTTAAAGTCAGGTAAAGTAAAGTAACATCAAGTAAAGTCAGGTAACACCAGGTAACACCAGGTAATGCCAGGTAACGCCAGGTAAAGTCAGGTAACACCAGGTAACACCAGGTAGATCCAGGTAAAGTCAGGTAACGCTACACCTACACACCACAAAGGAGGCCAGGTGTGTTAATGGAAAGGAAGTGAGGGGCCGAGTGACTCCGCAACACATCAACGACCACAACAACCCGTTTCTGAGGAGAAAAGACAGATGGGATAGTAGGATTGGATGCACTTCGGTGACTAAAAGCAGATGTTTCTGGGTGAAAAGACACTGACCTAAAACACAATACCATATGAGACAAAAACACAATATATATATATATATATATATATATATATATATATATATATGCACTGACTGCACAAAACATTAGGAACACCTGCTGTTTCCATGAGGTAGACTGACCAGGTGAAATCTATGATCCCTTATTGATGCCACCTGTTAAATCCACTTCAATCAGTGTAGATGAAGAGGAGGAGACCGGTTCAAGAAGGAGTTTTAAGCCTTGAGACAGTTGAGACATGGATTGTGTGTGTGTGCCATTCAGAGGGTGAAGGCGCACTGATTTGTGTCAAGAACTGCTACGCTGCTGGGTTTTTCACCCTCAACCATTTCCTGTGTGTATCAAGAATGGTCCACCACCTAAAGGACATCAAACCAACTTAATACAACTGTGGAAGTAAACTCGGGCCAGCATCCCCATGGAACGCGTTCAACACCTTGTACAGACCACGCCCCGATGAACTGAGGCTGTCCTGAGGGCACAGAGTGGGTGCAACTCAATATTAGGAAGGTGTTCCTAATGTTTTGCACACTCAGTGTATACAGTGCATTCAGAAAGTATTCAGACCCCTTGACTTTTTCCACATTTTCTTACATTGCAGCCTTATTCTAAAATGAATACACTTTTTCTCCCCTCATTAATCTACACACAATACCCCATAATGACAAAGCAAAAAAACATTTTTTAATTTTTTTTTTTGCAAATTTACAAAAAAATATAGACAGAAATAACATACGTATTCAGACCCTTTGCTATGAGAGTCGAGCTCAGCTGCATCCTGTTTCCATTGATCATCCTTGAGATGTTTCTGAACTTGATTGGAGTCCACCTGTGGAAAATTAATTTGATTGGACATGATTTGGAAAGGTACACACCTGTCCATATAAGGTCCCACAGTTGAAAGTGCATGTCAGAGCAAATACCAAGCCATGAGGTCGAAGGAATTGTCCGTAGAGCTCCGAGACAAGATTGTGTTGAGGCACAGATCTGGGGAAGGGTAGCAAAAAATGTCTGCAGCATTCAAGGTCCCCAAGAACACAGTGGCCTCCATCATTCTTAAATGGAGGAAGTTTGGAACCACCAAGACTCTTCCTAGAGCCGCCCGGCCAAACTGAGAATTCAGGGGAGAAGGGCCTTGGTCAGGGAGGTGACCAAGAACCTGATGGTCACTTTGACAGAGCTCCAGAGTTCCTCTGTGGAGATGGGAGCACCTTCCAGAAGTACAACCATCTCTGCAGCACTTCACCAATCAGGCCTTTATGGTAGAGTGGCCAGACGGAAGCCACTCCTCAGTAAAAGGCACATGACAGCCTGCTTGGAGTTTGCCAAAAGGCACCTAAGGACTCTCAGACCATGACAAACAAGATTCTCTGGTCGATTGAAACCAAGATTGAACTCTTTGGCATGAATGACAAGCATAATGTTTGGAGGAAACCTGGCACCATCCCTACGGTGAAGCATGGTGGTGGCAGCATCATGCTGTGGGGATGTTTTTCAGTGGAAGGGACTAGGAGAATGGTCAGGATCGAGGGAACGATGAATGGAGCAAAGTACAGAGAGATCCTTGATGAAAACCTGCTCCAGAGCACTCAGGACGTCAGACTGGGGCGAGGTTTCACCTTCCAAAAGGACAACAACCCTAAGCACATAGCCAAGACAATGCAGGAGTGGCTTCGTGACAAGTCTCTGAATGTCCTTGAGTGGCCCAGCCAGGGCCCAGACTTGAATCCGATCGAACATCTCTGGAGACCTGAACATAGCTGTGGAACGATGCTCCCCATCCAACCTCACAGAGCTTGAGAGGATCTGCAGAGAAGAATGGGAGAAACTTCTCAAATACAGGTGTGGCAAGTTTGTAGCATCATACCCAAGAAGACTCAAAACTGTAATCGCTGCCAAACGTGCTTCAACAAAGTACTGAGTAAAGTTTCTGAATACTTATGTAAATGTGATATTAGCTTTTTTATTTGTAATACATTTGCAAACATTTCTAAAAAACCTCTTGTTGCTTTGTCATTATGGGGTATTGTGATGTCATTATGGGGTATTGTGATGTCATTATGGGGTATTGTGTGTCGATCAATGATAGAAAAAATGATTTAATCTATTTCATAATAAAAGGCTGTGACGGAAAGAAATGTGGAAAAGGTCAAGGGGTCTGAATACTTTCCGGACGCTCTGTAACTGTGTTACTGAGAGACAATGTGATGCCATTCTTTCTGAATGCTCTGTATCTGTGTTACTGAGAGACAATGTGATGCCATACTTGTCCTTACTTTCATTTAAAATAATTAATTGGAAGCATTCAAAAGTGACCAAAACATCAGCCAAGAAGCATAGGATCTGAGAAGTGGTATGTGGTCACCACCTGCAGAACCACTCCTTTATTGGGGGTGTCTTGCTAATTGCCTATAATTTCCACCTGTTGTCTATTCCATTTGCACAACAGCATGTGAAATGTATTGTCAATCAGTGTGCTTTCACTCTAGTGGTAGCATGAGACGGAGTCTACAACCCACACAAGTGGCTCAGGTAGTGCAACTCATCCAGGATGGCACATCAATGCGAGCTGTGGCAAGAAGGTTTGCTGTGTCTGTCAGCGTAGTGTCCAGAGCATGGAGGCGCTACCAGGAGACAGGCCAGTACATTAGGAGACGTGGAGGAGGCGGTAGGAGGGCAACAACCCAGCAGCAGGACCTCTACCTCCACCTTTGTGCAAGGAGGAGCAGGAGGAGCACTGCCAGAGCCCTGCAAAATGACCTCCAGCAGGCCACAAATGTGCATGTGTCTGCTCAAACGGTCAGAAACAGACTCCATGAGGGTGGTATGAGGGCCCGACATCCACAGGTGGGGGTTGTGCTCACAGCCCAACTGCCATTAGGTACAGAGATGAGATCCTCAGACCCCTTGTGACACCATATGCTGGTGCGGTTGGCCCTGGGTTCCTCCTAATGCAAGACAATGCTAGACCTCGTGGCTGGAGTGTGTCAGCAGTTCCTGCAAGAGGAAGGCATTGACGCTATGGACTGGCCCGCCCGTTCCCCAGACCTGAATCCAATTGAGCACATCTGGGACATCATGTCTCGCTCCATCCGCCAACGCCACGTTGCACCACAGACTGTCCAGGAGTTGGCGGATGCTTTAGTCCAGGTCTGGGAGGAGATCCCTCAGGAGACCATCCGCCACCTCATCAGGAGCATGCCCAGGCGTTGCAGGGAGGTCATACAGGCACGTGGAGGCCACACACACTACTGAGCCTCAACTTGTTTTAAGGACATTACATCAAAGTTGGATCAGCCTGTAGTGTGGTTTTCCACTTTCATTTTGAGTGTCTCCAAATCCAGACCTCCAATGGGTTGATACATTTGATTTCCATTGATAATTTTTGTGTGATTTTGTTGTCAGCACATTCAACTATGTAAAGAAAAAAAGTATTTAATAAGAATATTTCATTCATTCAGATCGAGGATGTGTTATTTTAGTGTTCCCTTTATTTTTTTGAGCAGTGTATATAGTATTTGCTACATTAACATTTGGTCAGTGTGTGATTTTCTATGTATCTATATAATCTTCACAGTAACCTTCGGTCAACAACATTGGGATTCTGAATGTGTCTTTTACTTAGCAGGTGGTACATAATGACCTGTTTCACCAGTTCTCCTCTCTTTAGCAGTGACATATTTTAAGGTATTTGTGAATGTAAGGTACATATGTAGGATCTTAATTTGATCAATGCAGGCCATTTATAACTGGTAGTGTATTTGAGGTTTAAAAAGACTTCTAAAGTTTGTAATTTCCACATAGAAATTTCTTGATTTGATTTCCCCTTACGAAAAACACCTTCAAAAATGTCCATTAAATATAATCCACATAATAATTTACATTTCGTATACTGCAGGATTATTTTCGTGCTGTAGCATACTGACTCAAATTAAGATCCTACATCTGTCTCTTTCTCTCTCTCCTTCCTCATTGTTTCTTTCCTCCCTTCCTATTCTCTGCCTCTTCCTCCTCTCTCTCTCTCCATCTCATCGGAAACATATGGGTTCATTGCTAAAGCAAGTGAAATAGATAAACAAACGTGAAACGTTTTATTTACAATGGTGTTTGTTCTTCACTGGTTAGACCTTTTCTTGTGGCAACAGGTCACAAATCTTGCTGCTGTGATGTCACACTGTGGTATTTCACCCAGTAGATATGGGAGTTTATCATAATTTGATTTGTTTTTCGAATTCTTTGTGGATCTGTGTAATCTGAGGGAAATATGTGTCTCTAATATGTGTCTCTCTCATACATTTGGCAGGGGGTTAGGAAGTGCAGCTCAGATTCCACCTCATTTTGTGGGTCTCTCTCTCTCTGACAGAGTGAGGGTGAGAAGCCCGGAGCCACTGAACTATAGGGAGGGGGGGGGGGAGCCGTATGGTAGACACGAGGCCAGAGCCAAGACTGGCTACTACCCACAGTGTGTGTGTGTGTGTGTGTGTGTGTGTGTGTGTGTGTGTGTGTGTGTGTGTGTGTGTGTGTGTGTGTGTGTGTGTGTGTGTGAGAGTGTGAGAGTGAGAGAGAATGGGTGTCGATTGAATATTAGTGTACAGTATATATCTACAGTATGTAGTGGTAGTCAGTCTATATCTAACTGTGGGAAGAGGTTCATCTGCTGTGTGTTTCAGATGGTTTAGAATGGATAGATGGAAACATGTTAATATAGAGGGGAAGGAAACATGTTAATATAGAGGGGAAGGAAACATGTTAATATAGAGGGGAAGGAAACAGAACATGTTAGTATAGAGGGGAAGGA
>NW_027007413.1:37500-40000 GCF_036934945.1 Oncorhynchus masou masou | reverse complement strand
GATTTTGATAATTAGTGGGTATCGGCCTCATTCTGCTCTGCAAGCATTATATGGTGCTTTATGTTGTACACAGAGGATATTTTTGCAGAATTCTGCGTGCAGAGTCTCAATTTGGTGTTTGCCCCATTTTGTGAAGTCTTGGTTGGTGAGCGGACCCCAGACCTCACAACCATAAAGGGCAATGGGCTCTATAACTGATTCAAGTATTTTTAGCCAGATCCTAATTGGTATGTTGAATGTTATGTTCCTTTTGATGGCATAGAATGTTGTTTTTCCCCCAACACCACTTTCCATCAGTTTGTATAGCAGACCCTCAGGCCAAATTGAGTCGAAGGCTTTTTTGAAATCAACAAAGCATGAGAAGACTTTGCATTTGTTTTGGTTTGTTTGTTTGTCAATTAGGGTGTTCAGGGTGAATACATGGTCTGTTGTACGGTCATTTGGTAAAAATCCAATTTGACATTTGCTCAGTACATTGTTTTCACTGAGGAAATGTACGAGTCTGCTGTTAATGATAATGCAGAGGATTTTCCCAAGGTTTCTTTTGACGCATATTCCACGGTAGTTATTGGGGTCAAATTTGTCTCCACTTTTGTGGATTGGGGTGATCAGTCCTTGGTTCCAAATATTGGGGAAGATGCCAGAGCTAAGGATGATGTTAAAGAGTTTTAGTATAGCCAATTGGAATTTGTTGTCTGTATATTTGATCATTACATTGAGGATACCATCAACACCACAGGCCTTTTTGGGTTGGAGGGCTTTTATTTTGTCCTGTAGCTCATTCAATGTAATTGGAGAATCCAGTGGGTTCTGGTAGTCATCCTGTCTGGGTTGGCGCCCCCCCTTGGGTTGTGCCATGGCGGAGATCTTTGTGGGCTATACTCAGCTTTGTCTCAGGATGGTAAGTTGGTGGTTGAAGATATCCCTTTAGTGGTGTGGGGGCTGTGCTTTGGCAAAGTGGGTGGCGTTATATCCTTCCTGTTTGGCCCTGCCCGGGGGTGTCCTCGGATGGGGCCACAGTGTCTCCTGACCCCTCCTGTCTCAGCCTCCAGTATTTATGCGGCAGTAGTTTATGTGTCGGGGGCTGGGGTCAGTTTGTTATATCTGGAGTACTTCTCCTGTCCAATTTGGTGTCCTGTGTGAATCTAAGTGTGCGTTCTCTAATTCTCTCCTTCTCTCTCTCTTTCTCTCTCTCGGAGGACCTGAGCCCTAGGACCATGCCCCAGGACTACCTGACATGATGACTCCTTGCTGTCCCCAGTCCACCTGGCCGTGCTGCTGCTCCAGTTTCAACTGTTCTGCCTTATTATTATTCGACCATGCTGGTCATTTATGAACATTTGAACATCTTGGCCATGTTCTGTTATAATCTCTACCCGGCACAGCCAGAAGAGGACTGGCCACCCCACATAGCCTGGCTCCTCTCCAGGTTTCTTCCTAGGTTTTGGCCTTTCTAGGGAGTTTTTCCTAACCAGCGTGCTTCTACACCTGCATTGCTTGCTGTTTGGGGTTTTAGGCTGGGTTTCTGTACAGCACTTTGAGATATCAGCTGATGTACGAAGGGCTATATAAATAAATTTGATTTGATTTGATTTAGTCTTGAATAGTTGATTCTAAGATTTGTATTTGATCTTGTATATGTTTTTGCTCTTTATTCTTTGTTATAGAGCCAAAAAGATTGGAGAAGTGGTTTACCCATACATCTCCATTTTGGATAGTTAATTCTTCGTGTTGTTGTTTGTTTAGTGTTTTCCAATTTTCCCAGAAGTGGTTCGAGTCTATGGATTCTTCAATTACATTGAGATGATTTATGACATGCTGTTCCTTCTTTTTCCGTAGTGTATTTCTGTATTGTTTTAGTGATACACCATAGTGAAGGCGTCGACTCAGGTTTTCCGGGTCTCTATGTTTTTGGTTGGACAGGTTTCTCAATTTCTTTTTGCATTCTTCATCAAACCATTTGTCATTGTTGTTCATTTTCTTCAGTTTTCTATTTGAGATTTTTAGATTTGATAGGGAAGCTGAGAGGTCAAATATACTGTTAAGATTTTCTACTGCCAAGTTTACACCTTCACTATTACAGTGGAACGTTTTACCCAGGAAGTTGTCTAAAAGGGGTTGAATTTGTTGTTGCCTAATTGTTTTTTGGTAGGTTTCCAAACTGCATTCCTTCCATCTATATCAGTTCTTAATGTTACTCAGTTCCTTTGGCTTGATGCCTCATGATTGAGTATTGCCCTGTTCAAGTAGACTGTGATTTTGCTGTGGTCTGATAGGGGTGTCAGTGGGCTGACTGTGAACGCTCTCAGAGACTCTGGGTTGAGGTCAGTGATAAAGTAGTCTACAGTACTACTGCCAAGAGATGAGCTATATGTGTACCTACCATAGGAGTCCCCTCGAAGCCTACCATGGACTATGTACATACCCAGCATGCAACAGAGCTGCAGGAGTTGTGACCCGTTTTTGTTGGTTATGTTGTCATAGTTGTGCCTAGGGGGGC
>NW_027007413.1:27500-32500 GCF_036934945.1 Oncorhynchus masou masou | reverse complement strand
TCAATCTTCATTCTCTTACCCCCCCCCCCCCCCTTCGTGCTATCCTTTCTTTCTCTTCCCTCTCCCAGCTTTGTCACTCCACGCCACATGTCCTGTCACATGGTCCATTCGTTCCAAAAAGGGGAGGGACAGGGCCAGGGAGAAGATGGAGAGGAGAGGAGAGGAGAGGAGAGGAGAGGAGAGGAGAGGAGAGGAGAGGGACTATCTATGCTCCAAAGAAAGTTCAGCCCCCATAATGAAAAAGAGATGGGGAAGATGGGAATCTTTCAGTAGGGATTCCTCTGTAAAGCCCACAGCTCTCTCAGACCAAATCACATAGCACTGTCTCATATTCATGTTATTTCATAACACAATGGATTTGGACTGGTGACAGGAGCATATTAGACAGTGTTTGGTCTGGTGATAGGACCATATTAGATAGTGTTTGGTATGGTGATAGGACCATATTAGACAGTGTTTGGTCTGGTGATAGGACCATATTAGACAGTGTTTGGTATGGTGATAGGACTATATTAGACAGTGTTTGGTCTGGTGATAGGACCATATTAGACAGTGTTTGGTCTGGTGATAGGACCATATTAGACAGTGTTTGGTCTGGTGATAGGACCATATTAGACAGTGTTTGGTCTGGTGATAGGACCATATTACATAGTGTTTGGTATGGTGGTAGGAGCATATTAGATATTGTTTGGTATGGTGATAGGACCATATTTGAGATACAGGACAAAATAAAAACCTTCCAACCCAAAAAGGCCTGTGGTGTTGATGGTATCCTCAATGAAATGATCAAATATACAGACAACAAATTCCAATTGGCTATACTAAAACTCTTTAACATCATCCTTAGCTCTGGCATCTTCCCCAATATTTGGAACCAAGGACTGATCACCCCAATTCACAAAAGTGGAGACAAATTTGACCCCAATAACTACCGTGGAATATGCGTCAACAGTAACCTTGGGAAAATCCTCTGCATTATCATTAACAGCAGACTCGTACATTTCCTCAATGAAAACAATGTACTGAGCAAATGTCAAATAGGCTTTTTACCAAATGACCGTACGACAGACCATGTGTTCACCCTGCTTTGTTGATTTCAAAAAAGCCTTCGACTCAATATGGCATGAGGGTCTGCTATACAAATTGATGGAAAGTGGTGTTGGGGGTAAAACATACAACATTATAAAATCCATGTACACAAACAAGGTGTATGTTTAAAATTGGCAAAAAACACAAATTTCTTCACACAGGGTCGTGGGGTGAGACAGGGGTGCAGCTTAAGCCCCACCCTCTTCAACATATATATCAACAATTTGGCGCGGGCACTAGAAACGTCTGCAGCACCCAGCCTCACTCTACTAGAATCTGAAGTCAAATGTCTACTGTTTGCTGATGATCTGGTGCTTCTGTCCCCAACCAAGGAGGACCAACAGCAGCACCTAGATCTTCTGCACAGATTCTGCCAAACCTGGGCCCTGACAGTAAATCTCAGTAAGACCAAAATAGGTCTTACTGGACCATATTAGACAGTGTTTGGTCTGGTGATAGGACCATATTAGACAGTGTTTGGTCTGGTGATAGGACCATATTAGACAGTGTTTGGTCTGGTGATAGGACCATATTAGACAGTGCTTGGTCTGGTGATAGGACCATATTAGACAGTGTTTGGTCTGGTGATAGAAACATATTAGACAGAGGCGAGGAGAGTATTTAGCGGTGTCTCCTCTCTCTCTCTCTCTCCTCTCCTCTAACCCTACAGAATATCAGACTCTAACCCTACAGACTATCAGACTCTAACCCTACAGACTATCAGACTCTAACCCTACAGACTATCAGACTCTAACCCTACAGACTATCAGACTCTAACCCTACATACTATCAGACTCTAACCCTACAGACTATCAGACTCTAACCCTCCAGACTATCAGACTCTAACCCTACAGACTAGCAGACTCTAACCTTAACCTTAACCCTAACCCTTATTCTAACCCCAACCTTAACCCTTATCCTAGCCCGAACCCTACAGACAATCAGACTCTAACCCTACAGACTATCAGTAATATTTCAACTATCTACTAACCCTAACCTTAACCCTTAACCTAACACTGAACTTAACCCTAGCCCTAACCCTAACCCTTATTCTAACCCCAACCTTAACCCTTATCCTAGCCCTAACCTTAACCCTTATCCTAACACTAAACCTAGCCCTGACCCTTATTCTAACCCCAACCTTAGTTAGCAGAAGTTTAGTGCTTCTACCACTGATTAAACCAGCCTCCTGCTTCTACCACTGATTAAACCAGCCTCCCGCTTCTACCACTGATTAAACCAGCCTCCTGCTTCTACCACTGATTAAACCAGCCTCCCGCTTCTACCACTGATTAACCCAGCCTCCCGCTTCTACCACTGATTAAACCAGCCTCCCGCTTCTACCACTGATTAAACCAGCCTCCTGCTTCTACCACTGATTAAACCAGCCTCCCGCTTCTACCACTGATTAAACCAGCCTCCTGCGTCTACCACTGATTAAACCAGCCTCCTGCTTCTACCACTGATTAAACCAGCCTCCTGCTTCTACCACTGATTAAACCAGCCTCCCGCTTCTACCACTGATTAAACCAGCCTCCTGCTTCTACCACTGATTAAACCAGCCTCCTGCTTCTACCACTGATTAAACCAGCCTCCTGCTTCTACCACTGATTAAACCAGCCTCCTGCTTCTACCACTGATTAAACCAGCCTCCTGCTTCTAACACTGATTAACCCAGCCTCCTGCTTCTATCACTGATTAAACCAGCCTCCTGCTTCTACCACTGATTAAACCAGCCTCCTGCTTCTACCACTGATTAAACCAGCCTCCTGCTTCTACCACTGATTAACCCAGCCTCCTGATTCTACCACTGACTAACCCAGCCTCCTGCTTCTACCACTGATTAAACCAGCCTCCTGCTTCTACCACTGATTAAACCAGCCTCCTGCTTCTACCACTGATTAACCCAGCCTCCTGCTTCTGCCACTGATTAAATCAGCCTCCTGCTTCTACCACTGATTAAACCAGCCTCCTGCTTCTACCACTGATTAAACCAGCCTCCTGCTTCTACCACTGATTAAACCAGCCTCCTGCTTCTACCACTGATTAAACCAGCCTCCTGCTTCTACCACTGATTAAACCAGCCTCCTGCTTCTACCACTGATTAAACCAGCCTCCTGCTTCGACCACTGATTAAACCAGCCTCCTGCTTCTACCACTGATTAAACCAGCCTCCTGCTTCTACCACTGATTAAACCAGCCTCCTGCTTCGACCACTGACTAACCCAGCCTCCTGCTTCTACCACTGACTAACCCAGCTTCCTGCTTCTACCACTGACTAACCCAGCCTCCTGCTTCTACCACTGACTAACCCAGCTTCCTGCTTCTACCACTGACGAACCCAGCCTCCTGCTTCTACCACTGACTAACCCAGCCTCCTGCTTCTACCACTGACTAACCCAGCTTCCTGCTTCTACCACTGACTAACCCAGCCTCCTGCTTCTACCACTGACTAACCCAGCTTCCTGCTTCTACCACTGACTAAACCAGCCTCCTGCTTCGACCACTGACTAACCCAGCCTCCTGCTTGACCACTGACTAACCCAGCCTCCTGCTTCGACCAATGACTAACCCAGCCTCCTGCTTCGACCACTGACTAACCCAGCCTCCTGCTTCGACCACTGACTAACCCAGCCTCCTGCTTCGACCACTGACTAACCCAGCCTCCTGCTTCGACCACTGATTAAACCAGCCTCCTGCTTCGACCACTGACTAACCCAGCCTCCTGCTTCGACCACTGACTAACCCAGCCTCCTGCTTCGACCACTGATTAAACCAGCCTCCTGCTTCGACCACTGACTAACCCAGCCTCCTGCTTCGACCACTGACTAACCCTGCTCTTATAAATAAGAAGCGGGCAGTATGTTTCATCAGTTCCACCCTGTGTGTGTGTGTGTGTGTGTGTGTGTGTGTGTGTGTGTGTGTGTGTGCGTGCGTGCGTGCGTGTGTGTGTGTGTCAGACAGAGCCAGGGTAGACCGGAGGAGAGAGGTCCAGAGAAAGGCCTGCCTCCCAGTGACCCCATTACAACAGCCCTGTTAACACATCTGAGGAACATCCTTTCTACCGTGTTACTACGGCGATGACACAGGACTTCAATTAAAGAACAGGCTGGTTGGAGGGAGGCGGGGGGTTGGTGGGGCCTTTCACACTGACCTCTGGTCCCAGGGTGGCCACACAACACACACAACGCACGCGCACACACACACACACACACACACACACACACACACACACACACACACACACACACACACACACACACACACACACACACACACACACACACACACACACACACACACACACACACACACACACACACACACACACACACACACACACACACACACACACACACACACACACACACACACACTACATCCAGGGTATATCCAGATACAGGCTGCAGTGTGCTGTAGTCCACACCACACTGTCACTGAATACAAAGCCCTACTACATCTCTGACCCTGTACCGTACCCCTCCCCCATTCTACACTCCATACGTGTGTAAACGTGACTCTTGCCAGTACAGACCTCTCCTCTCCCTCTCCTCTCCCTCTCCCTCTCCTCTCCTCTCCTCTCCCTCTCCTCTCCTCTCCTCTCCTCTCCTCTCCCTCTCCTCTCCTCTCCCTCTCCTCTCCCTCTCCTCTCCTCTCCCTCTCCCTCTCCTCTCCTCTCCTCTCCTCTCCTCTCCCTCTCCTCTCCCTCTCCCTCTCCTCTCCTCTCCTCTCCTCTCCCTCTCCTCTCCTCTCCCTCTCCTCTCCCTCTCCTCTCCTCTCCCTCTCCCTCTCCTCTCCTCTCCTCTCCTCTCCTCTCCTTTTCTCCCAAAAACAGGAGTGTTTTTCTGGATTAGAGAAGGCATGATTAGAGATTCAGGGTGCTTCAGACAGAGGAGCCATCCTTCAGACAC
>NW_027007413.1:10000-22500 GCF_036934945.1 Oncorhynchus masou masou | reverse complement strand
AGAGATAGAGTGAGAAAGAGAGAGAGAGAGAAAGAGAGAAAAAAAAGAGAGAGAGAGAGAGAGAGAGAGAGAGAGAGAAAGAAAGAAAGACAGAAAGAAAGAAAGAAAGGTAAAATGGAGTCCAAACAGTCCAATAATTAGTCATGTGAGAGGTTAAAGGTGAGAGGTTAAAGGTGAGAGGCTAAGGGCAGACAGACATGAGAGACCACACAACGTTCTCCATGATCTTTAAAGTTCACTCCCCTTCCCTGTTCCACAACAGCCAGCAGGAGATATGACCAATCGCGCACCGCCCAACAATTGGTGCATATTTGGAAAGGCGAGGAGAAGGTTTCTCTGGGCCTAAAACCCTGGCTGGAGCCAGAGAGGGAGCCAAACTAAATGACATAACAATCTTGTGACTATCAAACCTTGGCACCACGCCAGAGGCAGCAAACAACAACAAGCTCTGTCTCAAACAGCAGTAAGTAGCAGCAAGCAGCAGTAGCAGCAGTCATTGGCTTCAGGCTGAGAGAGGGGGAGGTAAGGAGGGAGGAGAGGGGAGAGGGAGTGGGAGAGCAGTGAGGTGAAGAGGGGGTTAGGAAAAGGAGAAAGTGGAAGACAGAGAGAGTATGGAAGAGCGAGTGAGGAGGGAGAGAGAGAGGAACAGAGAGAGAGAGAACACTGAGCAGTATGGGTAGGTGATAGAGGACACAGGCCTCATGTGTTGGGTCAGCTCAGCGGTGGAGCTGCTCTCCCTCCCCCATTCCCTCCCTCCCTCTCCTCCTCCCAGCAGGAAAACCTCCTACCATTCTCCACATTCCTCACACATTCCATCTCCGGTTTCACCTTGTGGTCCCTTTCTCCCCCCCTCTCTCTCCTCCCTTCCCCTGGTCTCTCCTCCCTTCCCCTGGTCTCTCCTCCCTTCCCCCTGTCTCTCCACTTAGCTCTATTCCAGCCTCACTCCCCCTCCCCCATGCTCTATTCCAGCCTCACTCCCCCTCCCCCATGCTCTATTCCAGCCTCACTCCCCCTCCCCCAGGCTCTATTCCAGCCTCACTCCCCCTCCCCCATGCTCTATTCCAGCCTCACTCCCCCTCCCCCATGCTCTATTCCAGCCTCACTCCCCCTCCCCATGCTCTATTCCAGCCTCACTCCCCCTCCCCAGGCTCTATTCCAGCCTCACTCCCCCTCCCCCAGGCTCTATTCCAGCCTCACACCCCATCCCCCCAGCCTCTCTCCCAGACTCACTCCCCCTCCCCCATCCTCTATCCCAGTCTCACTCCCCTTCCCCCATCTTCTAACCCAGCCTCACTCCCCCTCCCCCCCAGCTTCTTCCCAGCCTCACTCCCCCACCCCCAGGCTCTATCCCAGCCTCACCCCTCCCCCATTCTCTATCCCAGCCTCACTCCCCCTCCCCCCATCCTCTATCCCAGTCTCACTCCCCTTCCCCCATCTTCTAACCCAGCCTCACTCCCCCTCCCCCCCAGGCTCTAACCCAGCCTCACTCCCCCTCCCCCCAGCTTCTTCCCAGCCTCACTCCCCCACCCCCCAGGCTCTATCCCAGCCTCACCCCTCCCCCATTCTCTATCCCAGCCTCACTCCCCCACCCCCAGGCTCTATCCCAGCCTCACTCCCCCTCCCCCCAGCTTCTTCCCAGCCTCACTCCCCCTCCCCATCCTCTATCCCAGTCTCACTCCCCTTCCCCCATCTTCTAACCCAGCCTCACTCCCCCTCCCCCCAGGCTCTATCCCAGCCTCACCCCCCTCCCCCATTCTCTATCCCAGCCTCACCCCTCCCCCATTCTCTATCCCAGCCTCACTCCCCCACCCCCAGATTTATCCCATTCTCACTCCCCCTCCCCCAGCCTCTCTCCCCCTCCCCCAGCCTCTCATCCCCTCCCCCAGCCTCTCATCCCCTCACCCAGCCTCTCCCAGCCTCTCTCCCCCTCCCCCAGCCTCTCCCCCTCCCCCCCAGCCTCTCTCCCCCTCCCCCAGCCTCTCTCCCACTCCCCCCAGCCTCTCTCCCCCTCCCCCAGCCTCTCTCCCTCCCTCTACTCTTATCCTTGTATTATATCCTTCTCCCCATCCCACCTGTATCCTATCACCCCTTGTCTCCTCTCTCCCCCTCCCCCAGCCTCTCTCCCCCTCCCCCTGCCTCTCTCCCCCTCCCCCAGCCTCTCCCCATCCCCCAGCCTCTCTCCCCCTCCCCCCAGCCTCTCTCCCACTCCCCCAGCCTCTCACCCCCAGCCTCTCTCCCCCTCCCCCAGCCTCTCTCCCACTCCCCCCAGCCTCTCTCCCCCTCCCCCAGCCTCTCTCCCTCCCTCTACTCTTATCCTTGTATTATATCCTTCTCCCCATCCCACCTGTATCCTATCACCCCCTTGTCTCCTCTCTCCCCCTCCCCCAGCCTCTCTCCCCCTCCCCCAGCCCTCTCTCCCCCTCCCCAGCCTCTCTCCCCCTCCCCCAGCCTCTCTCTCTCCCTCTACTCTTATCCTTGTATTCTATCCTTCTCCCCATCCCACCTGTATCCTATCACCCCTTGTCTCCTCTCTCCCCCTCCCCCAGCCTCTCTCCCCCTCCCCCAGCCTCTCTCCCTCCCGCTACTCTTATCCTTGTATTCTATCCTTCTCCCCATCCCACCTGTATCCTATCACCCCTTGTCTCCTCTCTCCCCTCCCCCAGTCTCTCTCCCCCTCCCCCAGTCTCTCTCCCCCTACCCCAGCCTCTCCCTCCCTCTACTCTTATCCTTGTATTCTATCATTCTCCCCATCCCACCTGTATCCTATCACCCCTTGTCTCCTCTCTCCCCCTCCCCCAGTCTCTCTCCCCAGCCTCTCTCCCCCTCCCCCAGTCTCTCTCCCCCTCCCCCAGCCCTCTCCCCCTTCCCCAGTCTCTCTCCCCTCCCCCAGCCTCTCTCCCCCTCCCCCCCAGCCTCTCTCTCTCCCTCCCCCAGTCTCTCTCCCCCTCCCCCAGCCTCTCTCTCCCTCTCCAGCCTCTCTCTTTCCCTCTACTCTTATCCTTGTATTCTATCCTTCTCCCCATCCCACCTGTATCCTATCACCCCTTGTCTCCTCTCTCCCCCCTCCCCCAGTCTCTCTCCCCCTCCCCCCAGCCTCTCTCCCCCTCCCCCAGCCTCTCTCCCCCTCCCCCAGCCTCTCTCCCTCCCTCTACTCTTATCCTTGTATTCTATCATTCTCCCCATCCCACCTGTATCCTATCACCCCTTGTCTCCTCTCTCCCCTCCCCCAGTCTCTCTCCCCCTCCCCCAGCCTCTCCCCCTCCCCCAGTCTCTCTCCCCCTCCCCCAGCCTCTCTCCCCCTCCCCCAGCCTCTCTCCCCCTCCCCCCAGTCTCTCTCCCCTCCCCCAGCCTCTCTCCCCCCTCCCCCAGTCTCTCTCCCCCTCCCCCAGCCTCTCTCTTCCTCCCCCCAGCCTCTCTCCCCTCCCCCAGTCTCTCTCCCCCTCCCCCAGCCTCTCTCCCCCTCCCCCCAGCCTCTCTCCCCCTCCCCCAGTCTCTCTCCCCCTCCCCCAGCCTCTCTCCCCCTCCCCCAGTCTCTCTCCCCCTCCCCCAGCCTCTCTCCCCCTCCCCCCAGCCTCTCTCTCCCCCTCCCCCAGTCTCTCTCCCCCCCTCCCCCAGCCTCTCTCCCCCTCCCCCAGCCTCTCTCCCCCTCCCCCAGCCTCTCTCCCCCTCCCCCAGCCTCTCCCCCTCCCCCAGTCTCTCTCCCCCTCCCCCAGCCTCTCTCCCCCTCCCCAGTCTCTCTCCCCTCCCCCAGCCTCTCTCCCCCTCCCCCAGCCTCTCTCTCTCCCTCTACTCTTATCCTTGTATTCTATCCTTCTCCCCATCCCACCTGTATCCTATCACCCCTTGTCTCCTCTCTCCCCCTCCCCCAGTCTCTCTCCCCCTCCCCCAGCCTCTCTCCCTCCCTCTACTCTTATCCTTGTATTCTATCCTTCTACCCATCCCACCTGTATCCTATCACCCCTTGTCTCCTCTCTCCCCCTCCCCCAGCCTCTCTCCCCCTCCCCCAGCCTCTCTCCCCCTCCCCCAGCCTCTCTTCCTCCCTCTACTCTTATCCTTGTATTCTATCCTTCTCCCCATCCCACCTGTATCCTATCACCCCTTGTCTCCTCTCTCCCCCTCCCCCAGCCTCTCTCCCCCTCCCCCAGTCTCTCTCCCCCTCCCCCAGCCTCTCTCCCCCTCCCCCAGCCTCTCTTCCTCCCTCTACTCTTATCCTTGTATTCTATCCTTCTCCCCATCCCACCTGTATCCTACCACCCCTTGTCTCCTATCTTCTCATTCATCCTTCGCCCTTTTCGGAAATGAAACTCTGCGTAGAACAACTTTTTAATGACTTCAGTCTTTTGCTGTGATTTTCCCAAAATACGACAACAAAGATGGCGACAATGAAAAGGTTTGGAAACACTGGCGGCTGGGGTGGAGCTGTCAGCTCGGTTTCCTGTCAACGGTGAAAAGAAGGAGACTGGAACAGATACCTTATAAATAACTTCATATCTCTACAACAGGGCTAATGATTAACAACGGCAGCGTACACATCTTCCACATACTCAAACCATTTTACAACGGAATAAAGAGAGAGAGAGAGAGAGAGAGAGAGAGAGAGAGAGAGAGAGAGAGAGAGAGAGAGAGAGAGAGAGAGAGAGAGAGAGAGAGAGAGAGAGAGAGAGAGAGAGAGAGAGAGAGAGAGAGAGGGGCAGAATCAGTAGAGAGACAGACTCAGTAGAGAGACAGACTCAGTAGAGAGGTAGACTCAGTAGAGAGGTAGACTCAGTAGAGAGGCAGACTCAGTAGAAAGGCAGACTCAGTAGAGAGACAGACTCAGTAGAGAGGCAGACTCAGTGGAGAGGTAGACTCAGTAGAGAGACAGACTCGGTAGAGAGGTAGACTCAGTAGAGAGAGCAGACTCAGTAGAGAGGTAGACTCAGTAGAGAGGCAGACTCGGTAGAGAGGTAGACTCAAGTAGAGAGGTAGACTCAGTAGAGAGGGAGACTCAGTAGAGAGGTAGACTCATTAGAGAGGTAGACTCAGTAGAGAGGCAGACTCAGTAGAGAGGTAGACTCAGTAGAGAGGTAGACTCAGTAGAGAGACAGACTCAGTAGAGAGGTAGACTCAGTAGAGAGGTAGACTCAGCAGAGAGACAGACTCAGTAGAGAGGTAGACTCAGTAGAGAGACAGACTCAGTAGAGAGGTAGACTCAGTAGAGAGGTAGACTCAGTAGAGAGACAGACTCAGTAGAGAGACAGACTCAGTAGAGAGACAGACTCAGTAGAGAGGTAGACTCAGTAGAGAGGCAGACTCAGTAGAGAGGCAGACTCAGTAGAGAGACAGACTCAGTAGAGAGACAGACTCAGTAGAGAGGTAGACTCAGTAGAGAGGTAGACTCAGTAGAGAGGTAGACTCAGTAGAGAGGTAGACTCAGTAGAGAGACAGACTCAGTAGAGAGGCAGACTCAGTAGAGAGGCAGACTCAGTAGAGAGGTAGACTCGGTAGAGAGGCAGACTCGGTAGAGAGGTAGACTCAGTAGAGAGACAGACTCAGTAGAGAGGTAGACTCAGTAGAGAGGTAGACTCAGTAGAGAGACAGACTCAGTAGAGAGGTAGACTCAGTAGAGAGGCAGACTCAGTAGAGAGGTAGACTCAGTAGAGAGGTAGACTTAGTAGAGAGGTAGACTTAGTAGAGAGGTAGACTCAGTAGAGAGGTAGACTCAGCAGAGAGGTAGACTCAGTAGAGAGACAGACTCAGTAGAGAGGTAGACTCAGTAGAGAGGTAGACTCAGTAGAGAGGTAGACTCAGTAGAGAGGTAGACTCAGTAGAGAGCGAGACTCAGTAGAGAGGTAGACTCAGTAGAGAGACAGACTCAGTAGAGAGGTAGACTCAGTAGAGAGGTAGACTCAGTAGAGAGGTAGACTCAGTAGAGAGGTAGACTTAGTAGAGAGGTAGACTCAGTAGAGAGGTAGACTCAGTAGAGAGGTAGACTCAGTAGAGAGCGAGACTCAGTAGAGAGGTAGACTCAGTAGAGAGGTAGACTCAGTAGAGAGGTAGACTCAGTAGAGAGGTAGACTCAGTAGTATTTGAACATCCTACTTTAGTTGTCAATGTTTCGTTGTCTTTTTAAAATGCTTCCAGAAAGACAGCGGCCCATAAGCATTGGGGTCAAATGTCACATACAGTCAAGTAGCTGAATGATTGAACGCTGATCAGTCCTTTATCTGATCGGAATCTGCTGAAATGGAATTGGCCCTCAGTGCTGAGCTTCAACCATCTAGTCCAGCACAAACTAAGTGAGACTTCAACCTCACATCCAGACACCACTGTCCCTGAGTCATCCCTAATGGAACATCTACCTAACTCAACATCATCCAGACACCACTATCCCTGAGTCATCCCTAATGGAACATCTACCTAACTCAACATCATCCAGACACCACTATCCCTGAGTCATCCCTAATGGAACATCTACCTAACTCAACATCATCCAGACATCACTATCCCTGAGTCATCCCTAATGGAACATCTACCTAACTCAACATCATCCAGACATCACTGTCCCTGAGTCATCCCTAATGGAACATCTACCTAACTCAACATCATCCAGACACCACTATCCCTGAGTCATCCCTAATGGAACATCTACCTAACTCAACATCATCCAGACATCACTATCCCTGAGTCATCCCTAATGGAACATCTACCTAACTCAACACCATCCAGACACCACTATCCCTGAGTCATCCCTAATGGAACATCTACCTAACTCAACATCATCCAGACACCACTATCTCTGAGTCATCCCTAATGGAACATCTACCTAACTCAACATCATCCAGACATCACTGTCCCTGAGTCATCCCTAATGGAACATCTACCTAACTCAACATCATCCAGACATCACTGTCCCTGAGTCATCCCTAATGGAACATCTACCTAACTCAACATCATCCAGACATCACTATCCCTGAGTCATCCCTAATGGAACATCTACCTAATTCAACATCATCCAGACACCACTATCCCTGAGTCATCCCTAATGGACATCTACCTAACTCAACATCATCCAGACATCACTATCCCTGAGTCATCCCTAATGGAACATCTACCTAATTCAACATCATCCAGACATCACTATCCCTGAGTCATCCCTAATGGAACATCTACCTAATTCAACATCATCCAGACATCATTATCCCTGAGTCATCCCTAATGGAACATCTACCTAATTCAACATCATCCAGACATCACTGTCCCTGAGTCATCCCTAATGGAACATCTACCTAATTCAACATCATCCAGACATCACTATCCCTGAGTCATCCCTAATGGAACATCTACCTAACTCAACATCATCCAGACATCACTATCCCTGAGTCATCCCTAATGGAACATCTACCTAACTCAACATCATCCAGACACCACTGGTGAGGACGGAGAGACTGGTGTGGATGGAGAGATGGAGAGACTGGTGTGGATGGAGAGATGGAGAGACTGGTGTGGATGGAGAGATGGAGAGACTGGTGAGGACAGAGATGGAGAGACTGGTGAGGACATAGAGAGAGAGAGAGAGAGAGGGGAGAGAGACACAGAGAGAGAGACAGAGAGAGAGAGAGAGAGACAGAGAGAGAGAGACAGAGAGAGAGAGAGAGAGAGAGAGGAGAGAGAGAGAGAGAGAGAGAGAGAGAGAGAGAGAGAGAGAGAGACAGAGGGAGGGACAGAGAGAGGGAGAGAGAGAGAGAGAGAGAGAGAGGGAGAGAGACAGAGAGAGAGAGAGAGAGAGAGAGAGAGAGAGAGAGAGAGAGAGAGAGAGAGAGAGAGAGGGGAGAGAGACAGAGAGAGAGAGAGAGAGAGAGAGAGAGAGAGGGGAGAGAGACCCCCCCTGTCAGCCACCCTGATAGCCCTTCTGACAACCCCCCCACACCCACTGAGGACAAACACAAGACACAGATTGTACTACTTATGGACTCAAATGGGAAATATATAGAAGAAAAAAAACTTTTTCCCAAACACAGTGTGTCTAAACTCTGGTGTCCAAACACCCAGAGCGCCATAGACCTTCTGTCTGAGGCCAAACTAGGCTCACCCAGCCACATAATAATACACACAGGCACAAACGACCTGAGGGCCCAGCAGGAAAGAGTGGCCACAGCACTGAAGGGAGTGATTGAAAAGGCTTCTTCTACTTTCCCCAACGCACAAGTGGTTATCTCCACCCTGCTACCACGAAAAGACTTCCACCCTGCCACAATACAGCGGGTAAACGCAAGTATTTCCCGTGACTGTGCCTCAAAACCAAACGTTTTCCTGGCCCACCACTCCACCCTGGACTTGAACAGCCTCTATGACCAGGTCCACCTCTACAAGGCAGCAGTGCCCATCTTTGCCCGAACTCTAAAGGACATCGCTCTCAAACGTATCCCCAACACTTCACACAGGAGCAACAGATCAATAGACACCCCACCCAGACCAGCGAGACACCCTCCCAGACCTGCAGGACCCCCCTGGACCTACACATAGAGGACCCACGCCAAGAGGAATTACATCCAGACCACCGCACACCCAGACACATCCACACCCCTACCCCAACCAATCAACACCCCCACGTCAATCATGCCCACACCCCATTTAGGCCCCCTCAGATCAGACCTATGCCACTCCTGCCCACCCCATGCACCCCACCTCCGCAAAGAGGGCCTCAACATGGAAGCCACACATACGCCCAGGTAGTGAGCGGGCAAACAGTCCCAACCCCCACTCTCACACTCGCCCAAGCCAATGGCATGTACCAGATGCTCAGCAGGCTCTGCTCACACTTACTGGCCTGAGGCCAAACCACGACCAACAACATTGGACACTTTATGGAACAAAAAGCCTTTACTATTTCATCCTGGAATATCCAAGGCCTGAGGTCATCTGCCTTTGGCCTGAAGAGCAGAAACCCGGACTTCACCAAAGAAATCGGTAATACAGACATTGTCATCCTGCAAGAAACCTGGTATAGAGGAGACAGACCCACTGGATGCCCTCTAGGTTACAGAGAGCTGGTAGTCCCATCCACCAAACTACCAGGTGTGAAACAGGGAAGGGACTCAGGGGGTATGCTAATTTGGTATAGAGCAGACCTAACTCACTCCATTAAATTAATCAAAACAGGAACATTCTACATTTGGCTAGAAATTCAAAAGGAAATTATCCTAACAGAGAAAAATGTCCTCCTGTGTGCTACCTATATCCCCCCACTAGAATCCCCATATTTTAATGAAGACAGCTTCTCCATCCTGGAGGGGGAAATCAACCATTTCCAGGCCCAGGGACATGTACTAGTCTGTGGTGACCTAAATGCCAGAACCGGACAAGAACCTGACACCCTCAGCACACAGGGGGACAAACACCTGCCTGGAGGTGACAGCATCCCCTCCCCGTATGCCCCCTAGGCACAACTATGACAACATAACCAACAAAAACGGGTCACAACTCCTGCAGCTCTGTCGCACGCTGGGTATGTACATAGTCAATGGTAGGCTTCGAGGGGACTCCTATGGTAGGTACACCTATAGCTCATCTCTTGGCAGTAGTACTGTAGACTACTTTATCACTGACCTCAACCCAGAGTCTCTCAGAGCGTTCACAGTCAGCCCACTGACACCCCTATCAGACCACAGCAAAATCACAGTCTACCTAAACAGAGCAATACTCAATCATGAGGCATCAAAGCCAAAGGAACTGAGTAACATTAAGAAATGCTATAGATGGAAGGAATGCAGTTTGGAAACCTACCAAAAACAATTAGGCAACAACAAATTCAATCCCTTTTAGACAATTTCCTGGGTAAAACGTTCCACTGTAATAGTGAAGGTGTAAACTTGGCAGTAGAAAATCTTAACAGTATATTTGACCTCTCAGCTTCCCTATCAAATCTAAAAATCTCAAATAGAAAACCGAAGAAAATTAACAACAATGACAAATGGTTTGATGAAGAATGCAAAATTCTAAGAAAGAAATTGAGAAACCTGTCCAACCAAAAACATAGAGACCCGGAAAACCTGAGTCTACGCCTTCACTATGGTGAATCACTAAAACAATACAGAAATACACTACGGAAAAGAAGGAACAGCATGTCAGAAATCAGCTCAATGTAATTGAAGAATCCATAGACTCTAACCACTTCTGGGAAAATTGGAAAACACTAAACAAACAACAACACAAAGAATTATCTATACAAAATGGAGATGTATGGGTAAACCACTTCTCCAATCTTTTTGGCTCTATAACAAAGAATAAAGAGCAAAAACATATACATGATCAAATACAGATCTTAGAATCAACTATTAAAGACTACCAGAACCCACTGGATTCTCCAATAACATTGAATGAGTTACAGGACAAAATAAAAACCCTCCAACCCAAAAAGGCCTGTGGTGTTGATGGTATCCTCAATGAAATGATCAAATATACAGACAACAAATTCCAATTGGCTATACTAAAACTCTTTAACATCATCCTTAGCTCTGGCATCTTCCCCAATATTTGGAACCAAGGATTGATCACCCCAATCCACAAAAATGGAGACAAATTTGACCCCAATAACTACCGTGGAATATGCGTCAACAGTAACCTTGGGAAAATCCTCTGCATTATCATTAACAGCAGACTCGTACACTTCCTCAATGAAAACAATGTACTGAGCAAATGTCAAATTGGCTTTTTACCAAATTACCGTACAACAGACCATGTATTCACCCTGCACACCCTAATTGACAACCAAACAAACCAAAACAAAGGCAAAGTCTTCTCATGCTTTGTTGATTTCAAAAAGCCTTTGACTCAATTTGGCATGAGGGTCTGCTATACAAACTGTTGGAAAGTGGTGTTGGGGGTAAAACATACGACATCATAAAATCCATGTACACAAACAACAAGTGTGCGGTTAAAATTGGCAAAAAACACACACATTTCTTCACACAGGGTCGTGGGGTTAGACAGGGATGCAGCTTAAGCCCCACCCTCTTCAACATATATATCAACGAACTGGCGCGGGCACTAGAAAAGTCTGCAGCACCCGGCCTCACCCTACTAGAATCTGAAGTCAAATGTCTGCTGTTTGCTGATGATCTGGTGCTTCTGTCACCAACCAAGGAGGGCCTACAGCAGCACCTAGATCTTATGCACAGATTCTGTCAGACCTGGGCCCTGACAGTAAATCTCAGTAAGACCAAAATAATGGTGTTCCAAAAAGGTCCAGTCACCAGGACCACAAATACAAATTCCATCTAGACACTGTTGCCCTAGAGCACACAAAAAACTATACATACCTTGGCCTAAACATCAGCGCCACAGGTAACTTCCACAAAGCTGTGAATGATCTGAGAGACAAGGCAAGAAGGGCATTCTATGCCATCAAAAGGAACATAAATTTCAACATACCAATTAGGATTTGGCTAAAAATACTTGAATCAGTCATAGAGCCCATTGCCCTTTATGGTTGTGAGGTCTGGGGTCCGCTCACCAACCAAGACTTCACAAAATGGGACAAACACCAAATTGAGACTCTGCACGCAGAATTCTGCAAAAATATCCTCAGTGTACAACGTAGAACACCAAATAATGCATGCAGAGCAGAATTAGGCCGATACCCACTAATTATCAAAATCCAGAAAAGAGCAGTTAAATTCTATAACCACCTAAAAGGAAGCGATTCCCAAACCTTCCACAACAAAGCCATCACCTACAGAGAGATGAACCTGGAGAAGAGTCCCTAAGCAAGCTGGTCCTGGGGCTCTGTTCACAAACACACCCTACAGAGCCCCATGACAGCAGCACAATTAGACCCAACCAAATCATGAGAAAACAAAAAGATAATTACTTGACACATTGGAAAGAATTAACAAAAAAACAGAGCAAACTAGAATGCTATTTGGCCCTACACAGAGAGTACACAGCGGCAGAATACCTGACCACTGTGACTGACCCAGAATTAAGGAAAGCTTTGACTATGTACAGACTCAGCGAGCATAGCCTTGCTATTGAGAAAGGCCGCCGTAGGCAGACATGGCTCTCAAGGGAAGACAGGCTATGTGCTCACTGCCCACAAAATGAGGTGGAAACTGAGCTGCACTTCCTAACCTCCTGCCCAATGTATGACCATATTAGAGAGACATATTTCCCTCAGATTACACAGATCCACAAAGAATTCGAAAACAAATCCAATTTTGAAAAACTCCCATATCTACTGGGTGAAATTCCACAGTGTGCCATCAGAGCAGCAAGATTTGTGACCTGTTGCCACGAGAAAAGGGCAACCAGTGAAGAACACGCACCATTGTAAATACACATATCTATGCTTATTTATTTTATCTTGTGTCCTTTACCATTTGCACATTGTAAAAACACTGTATATATATATAATATGACATTTGTAATGTCTTTATTGTTTTGAAACTTCTGTATGTGTGATGTCTACTGTTAATTTTTATTGTTTATTTCACTTTATATATTATCTACCTTACTTGCTT
>NW_027007413.1:0-7500 GCF_036934945.1 Oncorhynchus masou masou | reverse complement strand
CTCCTCCCCATCTCCTCCCCCTAGCCCCCTCCTCCCCGACCTCCTCCCCCTAGCCCCCTCCTCTCTCCCCACCTCCTCCCCCCGACCTCCTCCCCCTAGCCCCCTCCTCTCTCCCCACCTCCTCCCCGACCTCCTCCCCCTAGCCCCCTCCTCTCTCCCAACCTCCTCCCCGACCTCCTCACCCCTAGCCCCCTCCTCTCTCCCCACCTCCTCCCCGACCTCCTCCCCCTAGCCCCCTCCTCTCTCCCCACCTCCTCCCCGACCTCCTCCCCCTAGCCCCCTCCTCTCTCCCCACCTCCTCCCCGACCTCCTCCCCCTAGCCCCCTCCTCCTCTCCCCACCTCCTCCCCGACCTCCTCCCCCCCCTAGCCCCCTCCTCTCTCCCCCACCTCCTCCCCGACCTCCTCCCCCTAGCCCCCTCCTCTCTCCCCACCTCCTCCCCGACCTCCTCCCCCTAGCCCCCTCCTCTCTCCCCACCTCCTCCCCGACCTCCTCCCCCTAGCCCCCCTCCTCTCTCCCCACCTCCCCCTCCCCGACCTCCTCCCCCTAGCCCCCTCCTCTCTCCCCACCTCCTCCCCGACCTCCTCCCCCTAGCCCCCTCCTCTCTCCCCACCTCCTCCCCGACCTCCTCCCCCTAGCCCCCTCCTCTCTCCCCACCTCCTCCCCGACCTCCTCCCCCTAGCCCCCTCCTCTCTCCCCACCGCTGGCTTGATGCTCAGGTGTCTGAAAGGATAACAAATCCCTCCCCATCTCCTCCCACATGGTACCCAGCTCAGAGAGGGGTAAGACTGGAGCCCTGGGGGGTAGACCTGGTACCCAGCTCAGAGAGGGGTAAGACTGGAGCCCTGGGGGTAGACCTGGTACCCAGCTCAGAGAGGGGTAAGACTGGAGCCCTGGGGTAGACCTGGTACCCAGCTCAGAGAGGGGTAAGACTGGAGCCCTGGGGGTAGACCTGGTACCCAGCTCAGAGAGGGGTAAGACTGGAGCCCTGGGGGGTAGACCTGGTACCCAGCTCAGAGAGGGGTAAGACTGGAGCCCTGGGGGGTAGACCTGGTACCCAGCTCAGAGAGGGGTAAGACTGGAGCCCTGGGGGTAGACCTGGTACCCAGCTCAGAGAGGGTAAGACTGGAGCCCTGGGGGTAGACCTGGTACCCAGCTCAGAGAGGGGTAAGACTGGAGCCCTGGGGGGCAGACCTGGTACCCAGCTCAGAGAGGGTAATACTGGAGCTCTGGGGGTAGACCTGGTACCCAGCTCAGAGAGGGGTAAGACTGGAGCCCTGGGGGCAGACCTGGTACCCAGCTCAGAGAGTTCAGAGAGGGGTAAGACTGGAGCTCTGGGGGCAGACCTGGTACCCAGCTCAGAGAGTTCAGAGAGGGGTAAGACTGGAGCTCTGGGGGCAGACCTGGTACCCAGCTCAGAGAGTTCAGAGAGGGGTAAGACTGGAGCTCTGGGGGGCAGACCTGGTACCCAGCTCAGAGAGTTCAGAGAGGGGTAAGACTGGAGCTCTGGGGGGCAGACCTGGTACCCAGCTCAGAGAGTTCAGAGAGGGGTAATACTGGAGCCCTGAGGGGCAGACCTGGTACCCAGCTCAGAGAGGGGTAAGACTGGAGCCCTGGGGGGCAGACCTGGTACCCAGCTCAGAGAGGGGTAAGACTGGAGCCCTGGGGGGCAGACCTGGTACCCAGCTCAGAGAGTTCAGAGAGGGGTAAGACTGGAGCCCTGAGGGGCAGACCTGGTACCCAGCTCAGAGAGGGGTAAGACTGGAGCCCTGGGGGGTAGACCTGGTACCCAGCTCAGAGAGGGGTAAGACTGGAGCCCTGGGGGTAGACCTGGTACCCAGCTCAGAGAGGGGTAAGACTGGAGCCCTGGGGGTAGACCTGGTACCCAGCTCAGAGAGGGGTAAGACTGGAGCCCTGGGGGTAGACCTGGTAGCCAGCTCAGAGAGGGGTAAGACTGGAGCCCTGGGGGCAGACCTGGTACCCAGCTCAGAGAGGGGTAATACTGGAGCTCTGGGGGGTAGACCTGGTACCCAGCTCAGAGAGGGGTAAGACTGGAGCCCTGGGGGGCAGACCTGGTACCCAGCTCAGAGAGTTCAGAGAGGGGTAAGACTGGAGCTCTGGGGGGCAGACCTGGTACCCAGCTCAGAGAGTTCAGAGAGGGGTAAGACTGGAGCTCTGGGGGGCAGACCTGGTACCCAGCTCAGAGAGTTCAGAGAGGGGTAAGACTGGAGCCCTGGGGGGCAGACCTGGTACCCAGCTCAGAGAGTTCAGAGAGGGGTAAGACTGGAGCTCTGGGGGGCAGACCTGGTACCCAGCTCAGAGAGTTCAGAGAGGGGTAATACTGGAGCCCTGAGGGGCAGACCTGGTACCCAGCTCAGAGAGGGGTAAGACTGGAGCCCTGGGGGGCAGACCTGGTACCCAGCTCAGAGAGGGGTAAGACTGGAGCCCTGGGGGGCAGACCTGGTACCCAGCTCAGAGAGTTCAGAGAGGGTAAGACTGGAGCTCTGGGGGCAGACCTGGTACCCAGCTCAGAGAGTTCAGAGAGGGGTAAGACTGGAGCTCTGGGGGGCAGACCTGGTACCCAGCTCAGAGAGTTCAGAGAGGGGTAAGACTGGAGCCCTGGTGGGCAGACCTGGTACCCAGCTCAGAGAGTTCAGAGAGGGGTAAGACTGGAGCTCTGGGGGGCAGACCTGGTACCCAGCTCAGAGAGTTCAGAGAGGGGTAAGACTGGAGCCCTGGGGGGCAGACCTGGTACCCAGCTCAGAGAGTTCAGAGAGGGGTAAGACTGGAGCTCTGGGGGGCAGACCTGGTACCCAGCTCAGAGAGGGGTAAGACTGGAGCCCTGGTGGGCAGACCTGGTACCCAGCTCAGAGAGGGGTAAGACTGGAGCCCTGGGGGGCAGACCTGGTACCCAGCTCAGAGAGTTCAGAGAGGGTAAGACTTGAGCTCTGGGGGCAGACCTGGTACCCAGCTCAGAGAGTTCAGAGAGGGGTAAGACTGGAGCCCTGGGGGCAGACCTGGTACCCAGCTCAGAGAGGGGTAAGATTGGAGCCCTGGGGGGCAGACCTGGTACCCAGCTCAGAGAGTTCAGAGAGGGGTAAGACTTGAGCTCTGGGGGGCAGACCTGGTACCCAGCTCAGAGAGTTCAGAGAGGGGTAAGACTTGAGCTCTGGGGGGCAGACCTGGTACCCAGCTCAGAGAGGGGTAAGATTGGAGCCCTGGGGGGCAGACCTGGTACCCAGCTCAGAGAGTTCAGAGACCTGGGTTCGTATACTATTTGAAATACTCAACACAACACACTCCACTCCCCCAATGAAGAAAACACTGTTCATATTTTGCCTAGGCTTTTAAAACCCCAGGGACAGCTGAGAACGCCTGGTCTGTGTGTGTGTGTTTTGGGGGGGGGGTCCTTTGACAGTCACAGCTTCGCCAGACTCTCTGTCAATCTCACACACACTCCTCACACTAACACACTCTTCTCACACACACACAAACACACTCCACTTACATACACACAACCACACACAATGATCCAGTCCCCGACTTCCCCAACGCCAGCTGCTCAGGCCTGTCTCTGCCTCTCCTACCCCCTTCTGTGCCCCCCCCTAAACCCCTCTACCCCAGGCCAGGACCAAGGGCTGAGGATTAACCAGACAATACACAGAGGATACAGCTCTGCCCTGCTCCACCCTGCCTAACCCCAACCTGCCCTGCTCCACTCTGCCTAACCCCAATCTACCTGCTCCACCCTGCCTAACACCAACCTGCCATGCTCCACTCTGCCTAACCCCAATCTACCTGCTCCACCCTGCCTAACCCCAACCTGCCCTGCTCCACCCTGCCTAACCCCAACCTGACCTGCTCCACTCTGCCTAACCCCAACCTACCCTGCTCCACTCTGCCTAACCCCAACCTGCCCTGCTCCACTCTGCCTAACCCCAACCTGCCCTGCTCCACCCTGCCTAACCCCAACCTACCCTGCTCCACTCTGCCTAACCCCAACCTGCCCTGCTCCACTCTGCCTAACCCCAACCTGCCCTGCTCCACCCTGCCTAACCCCAACCTGCCCTGCTCCACCCTGCCTAACCCCAATCTACCTGCTCCACTCTGCCTAACCCCAACCTGCCCTGCTCCACTCTGCCTAACCCAAAACTGCCCTGCTCCACTCTGCCTAACCCCAACCTGCCCTGCTCCACCCTGCCTAACCCCAACCTGCCCTGCTCCACTCTGCCTAACCCCAACCTGCCCTGCTCCACCCTGCCTAACCCCAACCTGACCTGCCCTGCTCCACTCTGCCTAACCCCAACCTGCCCTGCTCCACTCTGCCTAACCCAACCTGCCCTGCTCCACCCTGCCTAACCCCAACCTGACCTGCCCTGCTCCACTCTGCCTAACCCCAACCTGCCCTGCCCTGCTCCACTCTGCCTAACCCCAACATGCCCTGCTCCACTCTGCCTAACCCCAACCTGCCCTGCTCCACTCTGCCTAACCCAACCTGCCCTGCTCCACTCTGCCTAACCCCAACCTGCCCTGCTCCACTCTGCCTAACCCCAACCTGCCCTGCTCCACCCTGCCTAACCCCAACCTGCCCTGCTCCACCCTGCCTAAACCCAACCTGCCCTGCTCCACTCTGCCTAACCCCAACCTGCCCTGCTCCACCCTGCCTAACCCCAACCTACCCTGCTCCACCCTGCCTAACCCCAAACTGCCCTGCTCCACTCTGCCTAACCCCAACCTACCCTGCTCCACTCTGCCTAACCCCAACCTACCTGCTCCACTCTGCCTAACCCCAACCTGACCTGCTCCACTCTGCCTAACCCCAACCTGACCTGCTCCACTCTGCCTAACCCCAACCTGCCCTGCTCCACTCTGCCTAACCCCAACCTGCCCTGCTCCACTCTGCCTAACCCCAACCTGACCTGCTCCACTCTGCCTAACCCCAACCTGCCCTGCTCCACTCTGCCTAACCCCAACCTGCCCTGCTCCACTCTGCCTAACCCCAACCTACCTGCTCCCACCCTGCCTAACCCCAACCTGCCCTGCTCCACTCTGCCTAACCCCAACCTGCCCTGCTCCACTCTGCCTAACCCCAACCTGCCCTGCTCCACTCTGCCTAACCCCAACCAGCCCTGCTCCACTCTGCCTAACCCCAACCTGCCCTGCTCCACTCTGCCTAACCCCAACCTGCCCTGCTCCACTCTGCCTAACCCCACCCTGACCTGCTCCACTCTGCCTAACCCCAACCTGACCTGCTCCACTCTGTCTAAACCCAACCAGCCCTGCTCCACTCTGCCTAACCCCAACCTGCCCTGCTCCACTCTGCCTAACCCCAACCTGCCCTGCTCCACCCTGCCTAACCCCAACCTGCCCTGCTCCACTCTGCCTAACCCCAACCTGCCCTGCTCCACTCTGCCTAACCCCAACCTGACCTGCTCCACTCTGCCTAACCCCAACCTGACCTGCTCCACTCTGTCTAATCCCAACCTGCCCTGCTCCACTCTGCCTAACCCCAACCTGACCTGCTCCACTCTGCCTAACCCCAACCTACCTGCTCCCACCCTGCCTAACCCCAACCTATCCTGCTCCACTCTGCCTAACCCCAACCTGCCCTGCTCCACTCTGCCTAACCCCAACCTGCCCTGCTCCACTCTGCCTAACCCCAACCTGCCCTGCTCCACTCTGCCTAACCCCAACCTGACCTGCTCCACTCTGCCTAACCCCAACCTGCCCTGCTCCACTCTGCCTAAACCCAACATGTCCTGCTCCACTCTGCCTAACCCCAACCTGACCTGCTCCACTCTGCCTAACCCCAACCTGCCCTGCTCCACTCTGTCTAATCCCAACCTGCCCTGCTCCACTCTGCCTAACCCCAACCTGACCTGCTCCACTCTGCCTAACCCCAACCTACCTGCTCCCACCCTGCCTAACCCCAACCTATCCTGCTCCACTCTGCCTAACCCCAACCTGCCCTGCTCCACTCTGCCTAACCCCAACCTGCCCTGCTCCACTCTGCCTAACCCCAACCTGCCCTGCTCCACTCTGCCTAACCCCAACCTGACCTGCTCCACTCTGCCTAACCCCAACCTGCCCTGCTCCACTCTGCCTAAACCCAACATGTCCTGCTCCACTCTGCCTAACCCCAACCTGCCCTGCTCCACTCTGCCTAACCCCAACCTGCCCTGCTCCACTCTGCCTAACCCCAACCTGACCTGCTCCACTCTGCCTAACCCCAACCTGCCCTGCTCCACTCTGCCTAAACCCAACATGTCCTGCTCCACTCTGCCTAACCCCAACCTGCCCTGCTCCACTCTGCCTAACCCCAACCTGACCTGCTCCACCCTGCCTAACCCCAACCTGCCCTGCTCCACTCTGCCTAACCCCAACCTGACCTGCTCCACTCTGCCTAACCCCAACCTGCCCTGCTCCACTCTGCCTAACCCCAACCTGCTCTGCTCCACCCTGCCTAACCCCAATCTACCTGCTCCACCCTGCCTAACCCCAACCTACCCTGCTCCACCCTGCCTAACCCCAACCTGCCCTGCTCCACCCTGCCTAAACCCAACCTGCCCTGCTCCACTCTGCCTAACCCCAACCTGCCCTGCTCCACTCTGCCTAACCCCAACCTGCCCTGCTCCACTCTGCCTAACCCCAACCTGCCCTGCTCCACTCTGCCTAACCCCAACCTGCCCTGCTCCACCCTGCCTAACCCCAATCTACCTGCTCCACCCTCCCTAACCCCAACCTACCCTGCTCCACCCTGCCTAACCCCAACCTGCCCTGCTTTACCCTGCCTAAACCCAACCTGCCCTGCTCCACTCTGCCTAACCCCAACCTGCCCTGCTCCACTCTGCCTAACCCCAACCTGCCCTGCTCCACTCTGCCTAACCCCAACCTGCCCTGCTCCACTCTGCCTAACCCCAACCTGCCCTGCTCCACTCTGCCTAACCCCAACCTGCACTGCTCCACTCTGCCTAACCCCAACCTGCCCTGCCCTGCTCCACTCTGCCTAACCCCAACCTGCCCTGCTCCACTCTGCCTAACCCCAACCTGCCCTGCTCCACTCTGCCTAACCCCAACCTGCCCTGCTCCACTCTGCCTAACCCCAACCTGCACTGCTCCACTCTGCCTAACCCCAACCTGCACTGCTCCACTCTGCCTAACCCCAACCTGCCCTGCTCCACTCTGCCTAACCCCAACCTGCCCTGCTCTGCCCCGGATGTACTCTGCCTCACCAAGCCTACTAGTCAACTCCAGCCACAGACCAGTCCTGCTCCGCTGAACCCAGATAGCCTCCAAACACTGTCAAGCCTACCAGTCAACCCTGTCCTGTCTCTGCCTGGCCCCACCTTTCCCCAAACTGGCCCTGTGAGCAACCAGATGTGTGGACAGACAGACAGACATGCCTGGGCTGGGCATTTAGGTGCTATGGGAGCTGTGGCACCTCTTCTAAAGCTGTCTCTCTCTATCCTGTCGACATCTCATTCAGTCTGATTCCTTCTCT
>NW_027007412.1:0-1937 GCF_036934945.1 Oncorhynchus masou masou | reverse complement strand
CTAAGTATGGTTCTCAATCGGGACAACGATTGACAGCTGCCTCTGATTGAGAATCATACCAGGCCAAACACAGAAATCCCAAATCATAGACAAAAGAACATAGACTGCCCTCCCGACTCACGACCTGACCATACTAAAACAAAGACAAAACAAAGGAACTAAGGTCAGAACGTGACAGTACCCCCCCCCCCAGGGGTGCAGACTCCGGCGGCAAAACCTGAACCTATAGGGGAGGGTCTGTGTGGACGTCCGTCCTCGGTGGCGGCTCTGGCGCGGGACATGGACCCCACTCCACTATAGTCTTTGTCCGCCTCTTAACCTGCCTCCGTGGCCTCTTTAGAGCGGTGACCCACGCTGCTGACCCCGGACTGGGACCCTAGCAATGGGTCCCGAATGGACAGGAGATTCCGGACAGGCGGGAGACTCCGGCAGCTCCGGAGTGACGGGCGATTCCGGCAGCTCCGGAGTGAAGTGCGATTCCGGCAGCACCGGAGTAAACATCCTCAAGACATCCTCTTCTGCAAACCCCTTGAAACCAGGACAAAGTGAGAGGATATTGTAAAGTCCTGGATAGCTTTGTGACATCAAATGGACTTTGGTGGTCAAGATGTGTTGGTATCTGTACTGATGGTGCAAAAGCCATGATAGGGGGACATAGTGGAGTGGTAACACGCGTGCAACAGGGGCAAGCAAATGATGGGTCAAGGTAGGCAGGGGTCGATAATCCAGAGTAGTGGCAACGGCACAGGAAGGCAGGCAGGCTCAGGGTCAGGTCTGGCAGAGGTCGGTAATCCAGAGTAGGGGCAAAGGCATAGGACGGCAGGCAGAGTGGTCAGGCAGACGGGCTCAGAGTCAGGACAGGCAAAGGTCGAAACCAGGAGAGTGAGGAAAAAGAGACTGGGGAAAAGCAGGAGCTGAGACAAAATGCTGGTTGACTTGAAAAGCTGGCAACAGACAAACAGAACAAAGGTATAAGTACCCAGTGGATAATGGGGAAGATGGGCGACACCTGGAGGAGTGTGGAGACAAGCATAAGGACAGGTGAAACAGAACAAGGTGTGACATTTGGGTACACTGCAGCATCCACCGAGAGGCTCTTGCTGCCAAGGGAATGCCTGACAGCTTGAAAGATGTCAGAAAGATTATGGAAAATGGTTAACTTTGTTTAAAACCTCTTGTAACTACCCATCCCGGATCCGGGAGAATTGTCATCAACTGACACTAAGTAGCATAACGCAACGGACAAAAAATCTTACTAGAAAATATTAATATTCATGAAATCACAAGTGAAATATATTCAAACACAGCTTAGCCTTTTGTTAATCACCCTGTCATCTCAGATTTTGAAAATATGCTTTACAGCCAAAGTAATACAAGCATTTGTGTAAGTTTATCGATAGCCTAGCATAGCATTATGCCTAGCTAGCAGAAGGCAGCTTGGTCACAAATCAGAAAAGCAATCAAATTCAATCGTTTACCTTTGAGCTTCGGATGTTTTCACTCACGAGACTCCCAGTTAGATAGCAAATGTTCCTTTTTTCGATGTAAATTTTTTTTTGTAGCCATTAGTTCTTCATGTTTGGCTGAGAAAACGACTGGAACTTGCGGTCACGACAACGCCGAAAAAGATTCCAAATTAGCTTCATAATATTGACAGAAACATGGCAAACGTTGTTAATAATCAATCCCCAGGGGGTTTTTCAAATATCTATTCGATAATATATCAACCGGGACAGAGCTTTTTTCAGTAAGACCGGGTGGAAAAATGGCTACCTCTGTCTTTTGCGCGAGAAATACACAATGAGCCATCAAGTGGACACTGACGCAATGTTGTCGCTCAGGCTAATTTTTCAAAATAAAAGCCTGAAACTATGTCTTGTGATAATAGACACATTAAGGAAGCCATAGAAAAAGGAATCTCATTGATATCCCATTCA
>NW_027007411.1:0-1938 GCF_036934945.1 Oncorhynchus masou masou | reverse complement strand
AACTAACTAACCTGGAGTCAGTCAGCCCTGGGAACACAACTAACTAACCTGGAGTCAGTCAGCCCTGGGAACACAACTAACTAACTAACCTGGAGTCAGTCAGTCCTGGGAACACAACTAACTAACTAACCTGAGTCAGTCAGCCCTGGGAACACAACTAACTCACTAACCTGGAGTCAGTCGGCCCTGGGAACACAACTAACTAACTAACCTGAGTCAGTCAGCCCTGGGAACACAACTAACTAACCCGGAGTCAGTCAGCCCTGGGAACACACAACTAACCAACTAACCTGGAGTCAGTCAGCCCTGGGAACACAACTAACTCACTAACCTGGAGTCAGTCAGCCCTGGGAACACAACTACAACTAACCTGGAGTCAGATCAGCCCTGGGAACACAACTAACTAACACTGGAGTCAGTCAGTCCTGGGAACACAACTAACTAACTAACCTGGAGTCAGTCAGCCCTGGAACACAACTAACTAACCTGGAGTCAGTCAGCCCTGGGAACACAACTAACTAACCTGGAGTCAGTCAGCCCTGGGAACACAACTAACTAATAACTGGAGTCAGTCAGCCACTAGGAACACAACTAACTAACTAACCTGAGTCAGTCAGCCCTGGGAACACAACTAACTCAACCTGGAGTCAGTCAGTCCTGGGAACACAACTAACTAACCTGGAGTCAGTCAGCCCTGGGAACACAACTAACGCTAACCCTGAGTCAGATCAGCCCTGGGAACACAACTAACTAACTAACCTGGAGTCAGTCAGCCCTGGGAACACAACTAACTAACCTGGAGTCAGTCAGCCCTGGGAACACAACTAACAACTAACCTGGAGTCAGTCAGCCCTGGGAACACAACTAACTAACTAACCTGGAGTCAGTCAGCCCTGGGAACACAACTAACTAACTAACCTGGAGTCAGTCAGCCCTGGGAACACAACTAACTAACACCTGGAGTCAGTCAGCCCTGGGAACACAACTATACTAACCTGAGTCAGTCAGCCCTGGGAACACAACTAACTAACTAACCTGGAGTCAGTCAGCCCTGGGAACACAACTAACTAACCTGGAGTCAGTCAGCCCTGGGAACACAACTAACTAACTAACCTGGAGTCAGTCAGCCCTGGGAACACAACTAACTAACTAACCTGGAGTCAGTCAGCCCTGGGAACACAACTAACTAACTAACCTGGAGTCAGTCAGCCCTGGGAACACAACTAACTAACACCGGAGTCAGTCAGCCCTGGGAACACAACTAACTAACTCTGGAGTCAGTCAGCCCTGGGAACACAACTAACTAACTAACCTGGAGTCAGTCAGCCCTGGGAACACAACTAACTAACTAACCTGGAGTCAGTCAGCCCTGGGAACACAACTAACTAACCTGGAGTCAGTCAGCCCTGGGAACACAACTAACTAACTAACCTGGAGTCAGTCAGCCCTGGGAACACAACTAACTAACACCTGGAGTCAGTCAGCCCTGGGAACACAACTAACTAACTAACCTGGAGTCAGTCAGCCCTGGGAACACAACTAACTAACTAACCTGGAGTCAGTCAGCCCTGGGAACACAACTAACTAACTAACCTGGAGTCAGTCAGCCCTGGGAACACAACTAACTAACTAACCTGGAGTCAGTCAGCCCTGGGAACACAACTAACTAACTAACCTGGAGTCAGTCAGTCCTGGGAACACAACTAACTAACTAACCTGGAGTCAGTCAGCCCTGGGAACACAACTAACTAACCTGGAGTCAGTCAGCCCTGGGAACACAACTAACTAACCTGGAGTCAGTCAGCCCTGGGAACACAACTAACTAACCCTGGAGTCAGTCAGCCCTGGGAACACAACTAACTAACCTGAGTCAGTCAGCCCTGGGAACACAACTAACTAACCCGGAGTCAGTCAGCCCTGGGAACACAACTAACTAAC
>NW_027007410.1:0-1938 GCF_036934945.1 Oncorhynchus masou masou | reverse complement strand
CATGAGGCTAGCAAAGTAAACAATGAACCATAATCCCTACTCATGACATTACTACCCTGCATGAATCTGAAGGTAGCTAACCAACCAGGTTCAATGTTCATTAGCTAACATTAGGCTATAGCTAGCCAAGCAAATGGCTCTGAGATATGAATAATAAGATCATACATGAAATGTTAGCTAGCAAGTCAGCCAGCTAACATTAGCTAGCTAGCTAACAGCATACTTTAACGTAAATGAAACCCCTTTCTGTCAATATTAGAAACGTGTGATATCTGAAAATGTAGCTAGCTAGAATATCATTATTGGATGGACGAGTCTCCTGCCGGATGCCATGGTTGCCCTTAGTTTGAAGATGTAATCCAGAGACAGGTGTTTTCTCCATCTCCTTAGCTCTATCGTACTCAAATTCCACTGATTTCAAAACTCGGTCCTCAGAAAGTGGAGAGCAACACTTGAAGTTTTACTACACTATAAAAAATAAAAGCCGCGTTAGACAGGATTACTTAGATATACTGACCAGCTCAAATAGACAGAAGCCTGCTATATGGCAGACAAATCCAAACATATCTCTCAGCTTTTCCAGCTCACTCATTATCTCAGCCAATCATGGCTTGTTCTGTGGCTAAACCAACTCGGCTCGTCATTTTAACCTCATGAAACTCCCCATCCCGGATCCGGGATCGTGACTAAAGCCTCAGGCTCATTAGCATAACGCAACGTTAACGATTTCTGAAAATCGCAAATAAAATTAAAATAATGCGTTTGCTCTCAAGCTTAGCCTTTTCTTAACAACACTGTCATCTCAGATTTTCAAAATATGCTTTTGAACCATAGAAATTGACTAATTTGTGTAAGAGTATGCAAAGCTAGCATAGCATTTTGTGTAGCATGTAGCACGCAACATTTTCACAAAAGCCAGATAACCAAATAAATAAAATCATTAACTTTGAAGAGCTTCGGATGTTTTCAATGAGGAGACTCTCAGTTACATAGCAAATGTGCAGTTTTTCAAACAAATATTATTTGTGTAGGACAAATCGCTCCGTTTTGTTCACGTTTGGCTATGAAAAAACCCTGTATACAGTTATAGCCTGAAGCTCATTAGCATAATGTAACGTTAACGATTTCTGAAAATCGCAAATAAAATGAAAATAATGCATCTGCTCTCAAGCTTAGCCTTTTCTTAACAACACTGTCATCTCAGTAGAAATTGACTAATTTGTGTAAGAGTATGCAAAGCTAGCAATGCATTTTGAATAACATGTAGCACGCAACATTTTCACAAAAACCAGATAACCAAATAAATAAAATCATTTACCTTTGAAGAGCTTCTGATGTTTTCAATGAGGAGACTCTCAGTTACACACCAAATGCGCAGTGTTTCCTGAAAGCGTCTGTGTGTAGGAGAAATCGTCCTTTCTACATTGCGCCTGGCTACTGAAACGAACCGAAAATGCAGTCACCTACAACGTGAAACTTTTTCCGGATTAACTACATAATATCGACCGAAACATGGCAAACGTTGTTTGGAATCAGTCCTCAAGGTGTTTTTTCACATATCTCTTCATTGACATGCAGTTCGTGGAAGCTTGCTTCTCTCTCTGTATTGTTTGGAAAAATACTGGCAGGTGACTTTTGCGCACCAATTTCGGCGCAGGACACCGGGCGGACACGTGGTAAATGTGGTCTCTTATGGTCAATCTTCCAATGATCTGCCTACAAATACGTCACAATGCTGCAGACACCTTGGGGAAACGACAGAAAGGGCAGACTCATTCCTCTTGCGTTCACAGCCATATAAGGAGATCATGACAAACAGAGCCTCAAAAATCCCCTTGTCATTTCCTGGATGCCATCTCATCTTGGTTTTGCCTGAAGCTCACGTTAAAGGGCACGCACAGAGAAGATCTTTGTATTTCTGGACACGTCAGAGTGTTT
>NW_027007409.1:0-1940 GCF_036934945.1 Oncorhynchus masou masou | reverse complement strand
CAGACAAAGAGAGAATCTCCAATGACAGACAAAGAGAGAATCTCCAATGACAGACAAAGAGAGAATCTCCAGAGGCAGACAAGGAGAGAATCTCCAATGACAGACAAGGAGAATCTCCAGAGGCAGACAAGAGAGAATCTCCAGAGGCAGACAAGAGAATCTCCAGATGGCAGACAAGGAGAGAATCTCCAGATGAGCAGACAAAGAGAATCTCCAGAGGCAGACAAGGAGAGAATCTCGGAGAGCAAGACGAGAGAATCTCCAGAGGCAGACAAGGAGAGATCTCCAGAGGCAGACAAGGAGAGAATCTCCAATGACAGACAAGGAGAGATCTCCAATGACAGACAAGGAGAGAATCTCCAGAGGCAGACAAGGAGAGAATCTCAGAGGCAGACAAGGAGAGAATCTCCAGATGACAGACAAGAGAATCTCCAGAGACAGACAAGGAGAGAATCTCCAGAGGCAGACAAGGAGAATCTCCAATGACAGACAAGGAGAATCTCCAATGACAGACAGAGAGAATCTCCAGAGGCAGACAAGAGAATCTCCAATGACAGGCAAAGAGAGAATCTCCAGATGACAGACAAGGAGAATCTCCAGAGGCAGACAAAGAGAGAATCTCCAGAGGCAGACAAAGGAGAGAATCTCCAATGACAGACAAAGGAGAATCTCCAGAGGCAGACAAGAGAATCTCCAGAGGCAGACAAGGAGAGATCTCCAGATGACAGACAAGAGAGAATCTCCAGATGACAGACAAGGAGAGAATCTCCAGATGACAGACAGAGAGAGAGTCTCAGAGGCAGAACAAGGAGAGAATCTCAAGCAGACAGGGAATCCAGACAAGGAGAGAATCTCCAGAGGCAGAACAAGGAGAGAATCTCCAATGACAGACAGGGACGAGAGGAGAGAATCTCCAGAGGCAGACAAGGAGAGAATCTCCAGAGACAGACAAGAGAGAGTCTCCAGAGGCAGACAAGGAGAGAATCTCCAGAGGCAGACAAGGAGAAGAGAGTCTCCAGAGGCAGACAAGGAGAGAATCTCCAGAGGTGGAGGGCGAGACAAGGAGAGAATCTCCAGAGGCAGACAAGGAGAATCTAGGAGCAACAGAGAATCTCAGAGGCAGACAAGGAGAGAATCTCCAGAGGACAGACCAAGGAGAGAATCTCCAAGAGGCAGAACAAGGAGAGAATCTCAGAGGCAGACAAAGGAGAGAATCTCCAGAGGCTGACAAGAGCAACAGGAGAGAATCTCCAGAGGCAGACAAGGAGAGAATCTCCAGAGGACAGACAGAGAGAGAATCTCCAGAGGCAGACAAGGAGAGAATCTCCAGAGGACGGAGATGCACAAGAGAGTCTCCAGAGGCAGACAGGAGAGAGTCTCCAGAGGCAGACAAGGAGAGAATCTCCAGATGGCAGACAAGGAGAGAATCTCCAATGACAGACAAGGAGAGAATCTCCAGATGGCAGACAAGGAGAGAATCTCAGAGGCAGACAAACGAGAGAATCTCCAGTGGCAGACAAAGAGAATCTCCAGGCAGACAAGAAATCTCCAGACAGACAAGAGAATCTCCAGAGGCAGACTAAAGAGAAGTCTCCAGATGGCAGACAAGAGAAGAGTCTCAGATGACAGACAAGAGAGAATCTCCAGGGGCAAGACAAAGGAGAGAATCTCCTGAGATAGACAAGACAGACAGAAGAGAATCTCCAGGAGGCAGACAAAGGAGAGAATCTCCAATGATGCAGACAAAGAGAATCTCCAATGACAGACAAGAGAATCTCCAATGACAAGACAAAGAGAATCTCCAATGACAGACAAAGAAAGAATCTCAGAGGCAGACAAAGAGAGAATCTCCAATGACAGACAAAGAGAATCTCCTGAGATAGACAAAGAGAATCTCCTGAGATAGACGAAGAAGAATCTCAATGACAGACAAAGAGAAT
>NW_027007408.1:0-1940 GCF_036934945.1 Oncorhynchus masou masou | reverse complement strand
GTCAATTAGGGTGTGCAGGGTGAATACGTTGTCTATCGTATGGTTATTCAGTAAAAGCAGATTTGACATTTGCTCAGTACATTGTTTTCTCTGAGGAAATGAACTAGTTGGCTGTTAATGATAATGTAGAGGAATTTCCCAAGGTTGCTGTTGACACATATCCCACGGTAGTTAATGGGGTCAATTTGTCTCCACTTTTGTGGATTGGGGTGATCAGTCCTTGGTTCCAAATATTGGGGAAGATGCCAGAGCTGAGGATGATGTTAAAAAGTTTAAGTATAGCCTATTGGAATTTGTGGTCTATATATTTTATCATTTAGGATAACATCAACACCACAGGCCTTTTGGGGTTGGAGGGTTTTGTATTTTGTCCTGTAGTTCATTCAATGTAATTGGAAGTCTTTAATAGTTGATTCTAAGATTTGTATTTTTCTGTTTGCTCTTTGTTATAGAGCCAAAAAGATTGGAGAAGTGGTTTATCCATAGATCTACGTTTTAGATAACTCTTCATGCTATTTGTTTATTTAGTGTGTTCCAATTTTCCCAGAAGTGGTTAGATTCTATGGATTCTTCAATTACATTGAGCTGATTTCTGACGTGCTGTTCCTTCTTTTTCTGTAGTGTATTTCTGTATTGTTTTAGTGATTCACCATAGTGAAGGCGTAGGCTCAGGTTTTCTGGGTCTCTAAGTTTTTGATGGATAGGTTTCTCAATTTCTTTCTTAGGTTTTTGCATTCTTCATCAAACCATTTGTCATTGTTGTTAATTTTATTTCGTTATCTGCTTGACATTTTTTGATTTGATAGGGAAGCTGAGAGGTTGTTGTTGCATAATAGTTTTTTTGGTAGGTTTCCACTCTTTCTCTCTGTCTCTCTCTGTAATGCAGGCTAATGCCTGGGGCTCTGTGTGTCTCCTTTTCTACTGTGAGGGCAGAGAACGTAACAGCCTGGCAGAACGTAATCCCAGGGTGGTCCTTTAGCTCCTTGACATTTATCTGAGGGCCGTTAGTTGGTCAACAGCTGTGTTCTCTCTTCTGTTCTGTTCCCAGATGTCCTGATCTGAAACCTGCTCGGAGTCTCTGGCTCTCTCTCTTATGTCTTCTCCTGTGTATCTGTCTCTCTCTGTCTCTTTGTCTGTCATTTCTGTCTCCCTCCATCTCCACCCACCCCCATCTCCCTCCAACTCACAGAGGGAGCAGTAGAGGTAAAGCAGTGCTATATTGCTCTTCTAAAGCTGTTCAGTTGTAAATCTTTGCTCTAAAAGCTGCGTGCAGTGTTCGCCAGGGAAGACTGAGCGAGTCTCTCTGGTGAGTTTCTCTCCAGGGGGCATGTGGTTGCGTGGGGGGCCTGTGCGCCCAGGCAGAGAGGCAGGCAGGCAGGCAGGGAGGGAGGGAGGGAGGACAGAGGTCGGCAGGCAGCGAGGCAAAGCCAAGTACTACCACCCCCATACAGAGAAACAAGAGCCTCAATAAGGCTGTCTTGTCACATTTCTTGGGCCACACTGCTTCGTATACTGCTATGTTTCTGCAACACATTCTGCTGATCACCACTGTTGTATATTTATTGTATATCAGCGCCTTCATCTACAGCTCCTATATCTACAGCTCCTATATCTACAGCTCCTATATCTACTGCTCCTATATCTACTGCTCCTATATCTACTGCTCCTATATCTACTGCTCCTATATCTACTGCTCCTATATCTACTGCTCCTATATCTACTGCTCCTATATTTACAGTAGAGGTCGAGCAATTAATCGAAATGGCCGATTAATTAGGGCCGATTTCAAGTTTTCATAACAATCGGAAATCTGTATTTTTGGGCGCCGATTTTGCAGATTTTTTAGTTATTTATACCTTTATTTAACTAGGCAAGTCAGTTAAGAACACATTCTTATTTTCAATGACGGCCTAGGAACAGTGGGTTAACTGTCTTGTTCA
>NW_027007406.1:0-1942 GCF_036934945.1 Oncorhynchus masou masou | reverse complement strand
AACAAATGTCTCCATTCCAACTGCAATAAAGGGACTACAAATAAGAGCATGGGAGGTGTGGAGCTGTCAGATACGCTGATAGGCTATTACAATAGCCTATAAGACAATGAAATTGTACAAGACCATCTTCTATCATTTCATCGACATTGCTGTGGTGAATGCATTCATCCTACACAAGGAAATGGCTAAGAGCTGTGAAAGCCCCCATCTCACAGCTAGCCTTCAGAGAGCTCCTCATCAAGGATCTTGCTGGCTATAGCACCACTGCACCACGTTCTGGTCCCTCTACCTGTCCCTTCTGCTCCTTCCTCAAGTGGTGTTCATCTGCCCAAATGTATTTATGCAGGCATGGAAGTGCCTCAGGGCCAAAAGGGGCACAGTATGGAGATGTCGCTGTGTTCTTTTGCAAAGTGAAGTCCCCCATCACCTGTACCACATGCTTGGTCTTAGTATTTTGTGTTTTCTTTATTATTTTGGTCAGGCCAGGGCGTGACATGGGTTATTTATGTGGTATGTTTTGTCTATGTTTTTTTGTAGGTTATGGTATTGTGGTTAGTGGGGTTGTCTAGAAAAGTCTATGGTTGCCTGGAGTGGTTCTCAATCAGATGCAGGTGTTTATCGTTGTCTCTGATTGGGAACCATATTTAGGCAGCCATATTCTTTGAGTGTTTGGTGGGTGATTGTTCCTGTCTCAGTGTTTGTTTGCACCAGATAAGGCTGTTTAGGGTTTTCATGTTACTTTTGTGTTGTTTGTGTTTATCTTTTATTAAACATGTATCGAAATAGCCACGCTGCATTTTGGTATAAGTATAAGTTCACCAATTTGGCCACTTGTGTGGGACACCTGGGTGACTTCATGATAAATCTCATGTCCCACACTCATTTTGGAAGTCATCATTCTGAAACTTTGCACAAGTACTGTTGCACAAGTAATGTTTTTTCACTGAAATTGTCCCCATCATCCTATCTGAATTGTCACACCCTGACCATAGTCTACTTTGTATGTTTCTATGTTTTGGTTGGTCAGGTGTGATCTGAGTGGCATTCTATGTTGGATGTCTTGTTTGTCTATTTCTATGTCTGGCCTGATATGGTTCTCAATCAGAGGCAGATTTAGTCATTGTCTCTGATTGGGAACCATATTTAGGTAGCCTGGGTTTCACTGTGTTTTGTGGGTGATTGTTCCTGTCTCTGTGTTTTTGCACCAGATAGGACTGGTTTAGGTTTTTACACGTCTGTTGTTTTGTTAGTTTATTCGTGTACAGTTTCTTTATTAAAGTAAAATGAATAACAACCATGCTACATTTTGGTCCGCTCCTCCTTCTACAGACGAAAGCCTTGACATGAATGTTTGTTTTATCTTGTTCATTTTAAAGATGATGATACAACAATGTTTTCTTCATTGTATTATCTAATCCAGATCTATTGTGTTATATTCTCCTACATTTGGAATTCCGCATTGACACAAACTTCAGAGTGTTTTCTTTCAAATGAAATCAATAATATGCATATCCTTGGTTCTGAGCCCTGAGCTACAGGCAGTTAGATTTGGATATGTCTTCAGGGCAGAAATTGAAAAAAGTAGGGGAGGTAGCTGTAGAGGATTTATTAAACTGAACTCTATGTAAATAACTTTGCTTCTGGATACTGCCCGCTTCATGGAAGAAATGCCCATAGGGTGAACTGGCGATAAACTGCCAGCCTGTATGCTCTGTTAAGAAAAGTTAGTCTGATACCGAAACTAAATCATAATGTATTAATAATGAGCGCGCTCCATTATTGGTTAGGATGAGATTTCATTAATCATGATGCTGTCTGCGATTCAAAATCTGGTCGTCTAATCAAAAGGTGACTGTGTTAGCATCGCGCCAAATAGCGATGGTGATATACATCATTATAGGATACTGATAATATACATTGAGCACCTCCCTACTACTGATAT
>NW_027007405.1:0-1949 GCF_036934945.1 Oncorhynchus masou masou | reverse complement strand
CTTAAAGAAGAGTGTCTGGTTGATCAGTATGGTTGAGCATGGCGTACTTCTTAAAGCAGAGTGTCTTGTTGATCGTGATGGTTGAGCATGGCGTACTTCTTAAAGAAGAGTGTCTGGTTGATCGGATGGTTGAGCATGGCGTACTTCTTAAAGAAGAGTGTCTGGTTGATCGGATGGTTGAGCATGGCGTACTTCTTAAAGAAGAGTGTCTGGTTGATCTGTATGGTTGAGCATGGCGTACTTCTTAAAGAAGAGTGTCTGGTTGATCGGATGGTTGAGCATGGCGTACTTCTTAAAGAAGAGTGTCTGGTTGATCGTATGGTTGAGCATGGCGTACTTCTTAAAGAAGAGTGTCTTGTTGATCGTATGGTTGAGCATGGCGTACTTCTTAAAGAAGAGTGTCTGGTTGATCGTATGGTTGAGCATGGTGTACTTCTTAAAGAAGAGTGTCTGGTTGATCGTATGGTTGAGCATGGCGTACTTCTTAAAGAAGAGTGTCTGGTTGATCGTATGGTTGAGCATGGCGTACTTCTTAAAGAAGAGTGTCTGGTTGATCGTATGGTTGAGCATGGCGTACTTCTTAAAGAAGAGTGTCTGGTTGATCGTATGGTTGAGCATGGCGTACTTCTTAAAGAAGAGTGTCTTGTTGATCTGTATGGTTGAGCATGGCGTACTTCTTAAAGAAGAGTGTCTGGTTGATCGGATGGTTGAGCATGGCGTACTTCTTAAAGAAGAGTGTCTGGTTGATCGGATGGTTGAGCATGGCGTACTTCTTAAAGAAGAGTGTCTTGTTGATCGGATGGTTGAGCATGGCGTACTTCTTAAAGAAGAGAGTCTTGTAGATCGTATGGTTGAGCATGGCGTATTTCTTAAAGGAATGTTTATTCAAGTTACGCTGCTTTTTTCCCCATCAACAAGGGTTACGATTTCAAATGTACCACCGTTTATTCCAAATGAGCTATTGGAGCACGAGTTATTGCGCTTTGGGAAGTTCGCCAGTTCAAATAAGGTTGTCCCGTTGGGTTGCAAACACCCGGCGTTGAAACAGGTTATGTCATTTCGGCGGCAGGTGTTTATGTTTTTGGACTCACCGGAGCAGACTTTAGAGTTATCGTTTAAAATCAAGTATGACAATAGAATGTATATGGCTTATGCTAGCACGGGTAGTCAACGGTGTTTTGAGTGTGGGGATATTGGTCATAAGTGACATGCTTGCCCGAAAAGGGAGAAGGCCGAGGAGGGGCGCAGGTGGTCCTCTTTACGCCTGGGTCCACTGATGTAGAGAGAGGTGGGCCGACAGCGGTAGAGCAGCCACAAGCACCTGTTGCTGAGGAACAAGTTATCCGTGTTAAGGGCACGGAGTTGCACTTGTATTAGAGGGAAATGTTATGCAGCAGAAAAGTATTGTTGTAGAAGGTAAGGATGTATCTGAAGAGCCAGTTCCTCAGACTGGTGAGCAGGTGCCCAGTATGAGTGCTGGGGTAGAGGAGGGGGTTCATGTGGAGCTAGGCTCCCAGGTAGTGGAGGAGGTGCCCAGTTTGAATGCTGGGGGTAAAGGAGGGGGTTCATGTGGAGCTAGGCTCCCAGGTAGTGGAGGAGGTGCCCAGTACGAGTGCTGGGGTAAAGGAGGGGGTTCATGTGGAGCTAGGCTCCCAGGTAGTGGAGGAGGTGCCCAGTACGAGTGCTGGGGTAAAGGAGGGGTTCATGTGGAGCTAGGCTCCCGGGTAGTGGAGGAGGGTGCCCAGCACAAATACTACGGTAGAGGAGGGGGTTCATGTGGAGCTAGGCTCCCAGGTAGTGGAGGAGGTGCCCAGTACGAATGCTGGGGTAGAGGAGGGGGTTCATGTGGAGCTAGGGAGGTGCCCAGTACGAATGCTGGGGTAGAGGAGGGGGTTCATGTGGAGCTAGGCTCCCAGGTAGTGGAGGAGATGCCCACTACAATTAACGGT
>NW_027007404.1:0-1950 GCF_036934945.1 Oncorhynchus masou masou | reverse complement strand
CTGACCCATCGCTAAGTCCTGTCTTTCCCCGCCAGCGAAGCTCTGTGCTGCTTTTACTTGGACGACGAAAAACGGGTGATCTACAGACACTCCTGGGAGGAGCACATATACAGCATCTTAGCAGAGTCCTGGGGGAAGATCCATGAAGCAGGCCTCACGCTTAACCTCCTGAAGTGTGAGTGTGCGAAACAGGAGACATAGTACCTGGGTTACCAGCTGGGTGAAGTTCGGCCTCAGGTGGAGAAAGTGGAGTCCATCAGGAATAGCCTCGACCCAGAACCAAGACACAGGTGAAGTCCTTCCTAGGTCTGGCAGGGTGGTACCGGAGATTCATTCCACAGTTTTCAACCATCGCTGTCCCTCTGACCAACCTCACTTCGAAGGGGGCCAGCAACCCTGTGAAGTGGACTGAGGAGTGTGAGGAAGCCTTCATGACACTGAAAAAACGACTGTGCTCATTCCCTGTTCTCCAGACCCCTGATTTTCAGAAGAGATTTCTCGTGCAGGTGGACGCTTCGGCTGTAGGAATTGGAGCTGTACTGGCCCAAGGGGAGCCAGGAGAAGAGCTTCCTGTGCTGTACCTGAGTCGGAAGCTGTTGCCCAGGGAAACCAGGTATTCTACAATCGAAAAGGAGTGCCTGGCTATAAAGTGGGCCCTAGATAGCCTCCGTTACTACCTTCTTGGGAGGGAATTTGACCTGCACACGGACCACAGAGCACTGACCTGGATCCAGACCATGAAGGACCGGAATTCTCGTGTGACCAGGTGGTATCTGGAGCTCCAGCCCTTCAGGTTCTGTGTCCGTCACAAGGCAGGAAAAGAGAACGTTACTGCGGACTACCTATCAAGGCTCCCGAACATGGTCGCTTCAGGAGAGGAGGAAGGTAATGTGACGTAGAAGTCCGTCACTGGCCGCGGGCAGCATTTGGTTCTTTAACGCACACACATATTCATCACTCCTCCCTGCGCCATTATAAGATAAGTTAACAATGTGGGTCGACACACAAATTAACTTCTGTCTTGGTGCATGCATTTCACACTTGTCAATGTTCATATTTGAGAGATACAATAATTATTATACTTATCAATGTTGTGGATGAGCGCATTGTTTGTTTGTTCTGTTCCTCTCTCTCCATCTCTGTAGCTTCCGGGTATGCTGGAAAAGGACCCGAGCTAAGGGAATTGGGTTGGCTTTATAGTGCCTGTCCCAAATGGCTCATTAATGCATATGGGCATATTGAAAGATATTGTCAGTAGTGATGTAATGTTGTAAATGTTGTGTTGTGATATTGTTTAAAACCGTGTTGCAATGTATATCCTTTAGTATGTTTAGATCATGGAAAATGTAGGTTTGTATTGTTAATTGATTAATTAATTAGGGTTAATTGTTCTGAGGGGAGGGGCTAGCCCTACAAAAGGAGCCTCTCTTTCAGTCATGGAGAGGCAGTTTGGATTGAGCTGTGGATGGGGCAGTATTGTTTTTAAGCTGTCCCATAAGGTAGACGTTGATGGCAGTACTGTTGTTTTTTGTTCCGGAATCACTTGTAAATAAACACCTTTGCACAGAAGAACTTTTGCGGTTCCGCCATCTTTTTTATTTTGATAGAGGGTAGGTTATCCAGTTTAGCCTTCTGGCCTACTCTACGTGACACTTTCCCCACAGCTTAGCTCTGACTCATCACTAAGTCCTGTCTTTACCCACAACTTAGCTCTGACCCATCACTAAGTCCTGTCTTTCCCCACAGCTTAGCTCTGACCAGTCACTAAGTCCTGTCTTTCCCCACAGCTTAGCTCTGACCCGTCACTCCCCACAGCTTAGCTCTGACCCATCACTAAGTCCTGTCTTTCCCCACAGCTTAGCTCTGACCCATCACTAAGTCCTGTCTCTCCCCACAGTCAGCTCTGACCTGTCACTCCCCACATCTTAGCTCTGAGTCCTGTCCTGTCTT
>NW_027007403.1:0-1954 GCF_036934945.1 Oncorhynchus masou masou | reverse complement strand
GCCGCCTCCGATCCCTTTTTCGTTTGTCTGTTTGTTTTGTCTTATTAGTTTCACCTGTGTTTCTGTTGTTTGGATTAATGAGCTCCCCTATATTTAGTAGGGAGGCACGCCTTTGTTTTGTGCGGGATTGTCTTTATGTTACGTGTGTGCATTTTAGGTAGTGGTGGATTTTCTTTTCTTTAACTTGGCACCCTGTGGTCTTTGGGTTGTCTAGTTGAATGTCAGTGCCCTGTATTTGTTGGGCTTATTATTTTGTGTGCCTTAGAAAAAACACTTAACCCCAGTGGAACTCTCTCTGTGTCTGATTCCTGCACCCACCTAGTCCCGTGACACTGTTGTAAGGGTCACCGGGGATTCATAGTGAAGATTCTAGGATGAGGGCTCTCAAAAGGCATGTAGGAAATGAAGTAGGCAGCTAAAGCTCAAAACTTAAAAACATAAGAAACTTGTGGAAACACAAGAGATTCACACAGTGCAGAATGATTTCCCAGTGGTTGTAAATACAATCTATTTTTCGACAGGAAATTTATGTATTTATATTTTAGCACAGTGGTCACATCACAATGTCAGGTGTCATCAGATAAAATAAAATGTTTTTTGTCACATGCGCTGAATACAACAGGTGTAGTAGACCTTACAGTGAAATGCTTACTTATCCCAACTTGACCCTAACTTTATGTAGTAGTATTGTCATTTAGGAAGGGGCACACTGGGGTCTTTTTTCCCCCTCATTTTAAGATGGAATTCAGTCAAGACCTCCTCTGGCTGAAATGAAAGAATGTCTGCTCAGAATAATTTTGAGGCAAAATCCTTTCTAAAACATGTCAAAGCCTTATCAGTGCCCCTTTCCAGTTTAATTTGGTTTGTTTTTGTGCTGTTCATTTCTCTCTCTCTCTCTCTCTCTCTCTCTCTCTCTCTCTCTCTCTCTCTCTCTCTCTCTCTCTCTCTCTCTCTCTCTCTCTTTCTCTCTCTCTCTTTCTCTCTCTCACTGTTGACAATGAGTTCAGAGAGGCCTGCTACTACAATTAAAATGTCTATCTGGCACTGACAGGAAGTTTCCAAATTGTCATCAGTGGCACTGTTATCAAGTGATTGAGTCTCTCATAACTCACTGGGTTGTCTTATTGGGACATTTGTGAATATCTCAAACTGTCTTATCTGTGGTTACGTCCCAAATGGCACCATATTCCCTGTATAGTGCTCTACCCTGGTCGAAGGTAGTGCACAATATAGGGAATAGGGTGCCATTTGGGATTTGGGATGCTCGATGCAACCTGTCAGTATGGCTCTATAGGAGGATTCAATTTCAAATAGAATCCCACCCTGATAGGAATATCAGGTTGAAAGGTCTTCATTGTTGTTTATTCATACATCATCACAGGGACGGTTTTCAGAAAGTTGGGGAATCTATTGATAACAATTCAGACAAATCCTGTTCACTGCATCAGCAGAAGTGTGATAGTCATTTGCTGTGAGACATATTGTTTATTTGACATAATTACATCATAATTTAAAATATAAAAGGAAAAGACAAAGGTTAAGAAAAGGCTAATAGGATTTAGGGTCATTTAGATTATGTGCTTTACTGTTCTAAACTACTGTAACACAGTTAGTAACACTATATTACCATTTAGAGCCCACTGCTGTGGGAGTCTGTCAGATTGTGTGCCCATTAAATGTTACATCAAATCAGAAGAAAAGTGATAAATTATTCTGAAGTACTCAGATATTTACCACGGTTCATTTTGAATGTCTGATTTCAGTCTAAAGGCCACAAATGATGTGTGATCCCCTACAGCAGCACTGGTTCTTTAATATTTTTGATTTGAGATAGACAAGTCATTGACCTGCCTACCCCAGTGCCGTCCCTGGCCAGGATGACTTGAAGAAAAGAGTACAGAGACGACGGATTAACAGGCAGCCTTATGGCCTATGATTATTTAGTCTCAGCACA